>NC_134704.1:95260714-95560714 GCF_043290135.1 Rhipicephalus microplus | reverse complement strand
ACCGTTGCTCGAAGCCGGAGGAATAAAGCGAAAACGGCTCTTGTAAAACGAGTTAAACGGACATCACCACACCGTAGTTCGCACTACGTTTCCAGAAAGCTGACCTCTATTCTATAATGTAGGTGCCATCGTTACGTTAGAGTGACTGCGAGCTGCCCTTCACGCATTAGAAATTGATTGATTGATACGTGGAGTTTAACGTCCCAAAACCACCATATGATTATGAGAGACACCGTAGCGGAGGGCTCCGGAAATTTCGACCACCTGGGGTTCTTTAACGTGCACCCAAATCTGAGCACACGGGCCTACAACATCTCCGCCTCCATCGGAAATGCAGCCGCCACAGCCGAGATTCGATCCCGCGACCTGCGAGTCAGCAGCCGAGTACCTTAGCCACTACATCATCGCGGTGGGGCGCGCATTAGGAATGCCAATGTCTTCTGAAAATATATACTCGCATAGCTAGCTAAAGTGCAAGGACACGTCCATTCGCGTCGCAGTGCCTAGAATACACAAAAAAAATGTGGCATAGGCTGCTACTCGCCTACTCCTTCGCATAACATCGACAGCCACAATGAGTGGAATCTGCTGTGACTTTTTAAGAACAATATATTCATCGAGCGATTGAACAACGTCACGACTCATTGACGTACACTTTACAAGAAACAGGCACGTATTTCTGAAAAAATATCACAATGCATTTTCGAATGACAGCTGAAGTCACACATAGCGCACTCACATTCGTCCTAATGCTACGGTGCTAAACTAGCTTCATTCATTGACTTTGACGCAACGTAACCATTGCTTATTTGTGAATCGGTACAATTTGGAGTATAGTAGAGACTCCATCGAGACCATAGTGGTTGTTCCTGTTTCCACGTATCCATGATAGCCAAAGTAACACCGAATAAACAAAAGAGTAAGCGGCATTCAAGCTCCACTTTGGAATTCCATATCGTCATACCACAACATAATCACGATAATAATGGTTAGAGTCAAAGGCGGGCTCAAGCTGGTTATTATATCGTTCCCTTGTCTACGGAAAGGTGCCTCTTCAGCAGACTTCTGTCGCGACGTCGACCACGCCAGATATCGCATATGAGCTATTGTTTAGCGAGACAAACAACGAGATAAAGAGGAGAAGCACTTATTTCAGCCATCGCCACCCTAATTGCAAACATTCGTTGTTAGTAACATTAGAGACTAGACACCCTGCTGCGTGGAGTTCGACTTAGATAAATCAAAAGGTCCACGAAAGTAACGAAGCTTTTAGCGGCGAGCTTTCCTTTGCGTTTCTGCTTGAAGACTTGCGCGACCATGAACAAAGAGGAGAGCTGTCCTTGTGAGTATTCGCATGTTTTGTTTGTTGGTCGGAAGTACTGTCCAGTTCTTGTGGTTGTTTTTTTTTCTCTGTTCCTGATAATTGAGAGACGTCAAGCCAAATCATGAGCGACTGGAAATTTTCCTACTACTAAAAATTCAAACTAGCTAAATGGTTGTGCCTTCACTTGCGAGTAAAATGTGAATTTCTGCATTTTTTGTTTTGAGCCAAACTGCCGTGTTTTATTGATTGTCCAAAGAGAGTACCTGACTTTATGAAACACAACTAAAGATAGTAATATCACTTATACAATCAAGTAAAGGAAAGGTTCGTTGTTGCCGAACTCCGACAAAACAAGTTATTTATCTTGCATTTCTATACTCGTGTAGGAGCATCAGTTTTCCAATAAGTAACTCTCTCAGGTTTTCTTATACTGAAAGATCCTTATGCGCGCCTCAGGAGGAAATTAATCGGTTGTAGTCATTATCTCTATTGAGAAGAAAGTGCATAGCTTTTGATAATCTCATTACTTGTTACAAAACGGTCCCTATCCATCTTTAAGTTCAAGAGTGAAATAACACCAATTTGATTGCTGAAAGAGTTAGCATAAGGTTAAGTTTACAGTTTCTGACATTTGGAGCACTTAACTGTTTACAGAAATATCAGAAAGCTTGAAGAAATGTTATTTCAATGCTTGAGTTTGTGCCTAACAACGCAAAATTTTCGAAGAAAATAACGAAATGAAGCAAGCATTTTGTTGCATATTGTGTCACGTGATTTTTTTTATGTCATCACTGCCACGTGAAAGATTTCAAAGCGGAGATTTGTTGTTTTTGTTAAGAGTGCTAATTGCAATTTTATTCTTTTATCGCAGCTTCGAGCGATGTACCGAAGTCGAACAAGCCGTGTCTTCAATACTACAAGGGTGTGCCTCTGCCTGGCTTCTTTCCACGAGAGTGCATCGAATCAGCCTGTAAGTACAAACCAACGAAGGACGACTTGTACATCGTCACGTACGTCAAGTGCGGCACCACGTGGACACAACACGTGGTGTACTTGATCCAGACGGGAGGCGTGCCACCTTCTAACGCGGAAGAATTCTACAGGGCTAGTCCGTACATCGAGGCCTTCGGAGCCGAGTGCGTAGAGTGGATGAAGAAGCCCGGAGCCCTGAAGACGCACCTGCCGGTGCAGTTGCTGGAGTACAGCCCTGAGGCCAAGTACCTCGTGGTCGCCCGCAACCCTCGTGACGTCATAGTGTCTCTGCAATATCACTGGCTCTCCTTCGTCGGGTACCACTACAATGGTACCTTCGACGACGCATTCGAGCATTTCATGAACGACGAGATTGACTGCGGTAACTTCTTCACTTTCTACAAGGACTGGTACGAGCGAAGTCGCGACACCAACGTGCTTTTTGTCGTGTACGAGGACCTTAAACGCAATCCCGAAGAACTCATCCTGAGAATCGCTCGCTTCATGGGCGAAGAGTACGAAGCCAGACTGCTCAAGGACGGCCGCAAGAGACTCCATGACGTCATCAAATACAGCAGCGTGGAGGAAATGAAGAAGTACACCAACGACATCATCCAAGAGTTTTTTCGCGGTAGCTTTGACTTCCAGGGTCCGGAATACGAAGGATTCAGGCAGTTCCATCACGGTATTCATTCAGCTGGATTAGAAGCGGCGAACAACATCAACTACGTGCGCAAAGGAATTGTCGGAGACTGGAAGAACCACTTCACTCAAGAACAACTCAAACGACTGAATGAGAAGTTCAAGAAAGAAACCGAAGGAAGCGACATTGCCGAGCTCTGGCCGGAAATGAACTTCCTCGAATGAGACAAACTGCAGCACTCCATCCACGAGGACCAAAATGCACAGTGGCCCAATCTTCTTACTAATTAGCAAAAACTTTCGGTTACAACGTAAATGATTGATCATTTGTACTGTCATATGCCCAACAAGCGTATTCCTTATGCATGCAGTATTTAGCTGTTCTGTTTATGGATGGTGTTGCGACAACTGATAAAACTGCAAATGTTAGTTTTGTGGCTCATTGTACTCTGATCTAGTTGGCTCATTCAAGACCTAATGCAATTGTTGCTTTAAAATGCTTTTTTTTAATGTCTCACTTCTCCACCCTTCCCGACACCTGCCTGGCTTTTTGCTCTGTTACGTTGATGAAAGCGCTGGCATTCCCTTTCCCTCGGTGACCATATGTGGCAGTCGCCCTATGCATGGTAAGGTGAGTCTCCCAGAAACTCATAAAAATGATTGAAATCAATCAGTCAATTAATCAATCAACCAATCAATCACTCAATTAATCAAGTGACTTAGTTCAGGAACAAAGATTATAACATTTGCCGGTTTAAGTTGACTTCATCATCGCATATTTTTTGTTCGCTGTTTGAAATTGATTTAAGCTAAAGAAATGTAACATGGTTTTAAACAACACAAACTTTATTCCTTTAGATGCCTTCAACTCGTATTCCAATATCGACACCAGGGATTGAACCGACTATTTGGGCAACAGATGACACGGTGCACCAACGAGAAAAAGCTGAAGGGAAATTCTGATGCCGTTTGTATGATTGATGATTGTATGATGATGATAATACCTTTGATGATTGATATGTGAGGTTTAACGTCCCAAAACCACCATATGATTAGGAGAGACATCGTAGTGAAGGACTCTGGAAATTTAAACCACCTGGGGTTTTTTAACGTTCACCCAAATCTGAGCACACGGGCCTAGAACATTTACGCCTCCTTCGGAAATTCAGCCGCCGCAGCCGGGATTTGATACCACGACCTGCGGGTCACAGCCGAGTACCTTAACCACTATACCACCGCGGCGGGGCTTATAGTTACCTTTAAGAAACGAAACGAATGCGAATTTAAATTCCTAGTTTTGTATGCGTTATTTCAGTATTTTTAAAGGCTTTTCTTACTGGCACTTTAACTTATATTCCGAAAAAGATTGAAGTGTCTCATCTGAATCAGTGAAGCACAGTTATTGCACTATTTATGTTGTGAGTACGTTGTTATTCTCTTCATATCAAATTCAGTAACCGATAAATTTAACAAATTCATATAATAAATCATGGCCAGTCTCTCTAAATGGTATGAGCCATGTTAGAGGTCACAAGAACGACAACAAGGAAAGGAGCAACACACAGCTATGTTATTCCTTTTTGTCGGATAAGCTGTCCCTTTATTTTTATTTTTGTGCCACGCAGGTTTAAGAATGACAAACCAACTTGCCCAGTCCTAAAACATCACCAGACCACCCAGGTAGCACGCAAAGTCAACTCGCCGATTGTCGTACGTGTTCACAATCGGCCCATAAAAAGGTCAAGTTATCGCTGATAGCACGCCTTTACAAAGGAGTCATTCATTACACCTACCCTGATAGCCGCAAAATGGAGCGCATTGTTGACATAGACTGATTAGATCGCACCAAGTGAGCGTTTAATACCACAAGGTGGAAGCTGCACAATTGGAGACATATTCGCTCCATACGAAAGGTTGGCACTTTCCACCGGCGTCTTCTCAGCCGCGCCACGTCACCAACGCTATGCAAGCGACGCAGGAACACGATGGTAAGCTTTAGTGTAAGCCACGTCGGGGCAACTTGAGTGTTTTGTCATATATAACGGAAGTGCCGAAAAACAATAAGGTCGTTCAGATGAAGGTTCGAATTTCCAACCATCGTAAGTTGATTTAAGATGTGCACCACGGGTCTTAATAACTCGAGCGTAAAGTTTAGCCACAGTGCATATATATACACCACAGTTAGTGCATGTATCTGAATGTCCATGGCACTAAGTTAGGAAGACAAGTAGAATAAACTGAAGAATTGCCGCTGTATATTTTTTATCCTTTCTAGCTCATTTTATGATCTAGCGCGCAACTTGAGACTAAGACTGATTGAGAGCTGACGAATGCAGGCGCCTGTGTTTGTCTAATGCCACTCAGTACTTGCCTTAAGTTGTTGTTTTGTTGTCTTCTCCATTACCTTCTTGATCGATGCCTTCAGTTCACACAGAGCTACAAAAACTGTCAATAATTATTTCGGCTAGCATGGCTTCTAAATAAAAAGAAATTTATATTCGATAACGCGTTTACACAGCATAATACTCCTTTGTAATTCTCATTTTACGTAAACTCCACATAATTTCAAGAGCTGTGCGTTTGCGTTATGGATTTTTAATGAATATGTCAGCTCCGAAGTGTCGGTGGCGAACTCTCGGCCCCCATGCATTATAGTCAGCTGGCGTGCACAGTTCTAATCGCAGCGTAAGACTGGCGCTGACATACTAACGCTGGTTACTGCACCGGCTGTCCCGAAAGGCAAACACTGAGGATTACCTTTCAAAGAATATTTAAAGCAAACTGCGGTGTCTTCCAAAGTTCTGCTTCTACTGCACCTGTAGATAGGACGACAGCAGTGTTATTTTTGTTCTGACCAATTTTTGTGCATACACGAAAGCCGGTGGCCGTGACAAAAATGTATACTTGAAGATTCAGCTGTAAACCTTATTGTTTTTCCATAGCCTATTAGCTATAACATCTATCGTAGAAGAAAAGTGAGAGTGATAGATATCTTGCTGCTAAGAATCGGGCTTCAAGTTCAATAGCACGTGGTGGCCGTATATTACTGAGGGGCAAAACGCGGGAGGAGTTGGATGAAACTTCATTTTGAGAATCCGGTGACCTCGATGGTGCGGATACCCCGCCTTGTCATCAACCAGGAGTGCTTGGGTCCCGGCGTCATCATGTAGCTAGACGCACGTATTTGGCAACCTGGCCGGAGAAACTATTTCGCATCGTGTCACTGCAGCATGCTTCATAATCAGATTACAGATTTGGCTCGTAAACTATGAAAATCGTCTTTTAGCTAATGCCCGGAGAAGTAATTCTTGCGTGCCGAGAACCCAACCTCTATTGGAACCTTTCGTAAGCCCCACCTGTTCGTTCTCCTTGTTTCAGTAAGGTCGTTTCGTAAATATCACGCAAAAATATGCCGGATATAAAGAAAATAGTTATATTATATATAGGTAAAAAAACCTTATGAATCGTTGGAAAGGTACACAAAATTTAGGTAAGAGCGCCAAAATGTTGCTTTTAAATGAGTATTCCTCATTAGGAAGTCTGAACATGCAGAAGAAAAATGATTTTTTTTTAATTTTCCACTTTGTTCAGGATTCAAAACAAGCACCAGAAAACAGCCTAACCTGATGATGGTGAGGGGTACTCCCTTTGCGGGGTATTTCTATCGCGAGTACATCGAGTCTGCTATGGATTACGTTCACCGCAAGGACGACCTCTTCATCGTCACCTACGTCAAATGCGGCACTACATGGATGCAGCACATCGTGTACCTTATCCAGAACGATGGAGTGCCTCCAGCTAACGCCGTAGAGTTCTACAAGGCTTCGCCATTCATCGAGATCTGCGGTGCCGACTGCATGCAGTGGGTCAAGAGACCCGGTGCCGTCAAGACCCATCTACCGCTGCACCAGATGCGCTGCTCCCCCGAGGCTAAGTACATCGTCGTTATAAGGAACCCATTCGACGTCCTGGTGTCAATGCACCACTTCTGGTTCATGATATCCGCCTACGAGTACGAGGGCGACTTCGACGACTCGTTCGAGAATTTTATGAACAATTACATGGAGAGTGGAGATTACTTCGCCTTTTACAGGGACTGGTACGAACGTAGTGCTGATCCTAACGTGCTATTCGTTGTCTACGAAGACATGAAGAAAGACCCTGAGGCAGCCGTACTCAAGGTCGCAAGGTTCCTAGGGCCTGAGTATGAGCAACGCCTGCTGGCTAATGACGGAAACATTCTGAAGGACGTGATCAAGTACAGCAGCGTCGATGAGATGAAGAAGTACACCAACGATATGATACACGACTTCTATGCGACCGATTTCGCGTTTCAGGGAGAGCAGTACTCTGGCCTGCGTAAGTTTCACGAAGTCGTCCACAACGCGCGTAGTCGTGAAGACGGACCTGCTGCATCTGCGGACAAGATATACTACGTCCGCAAAGGCATGGTCGGAGACTGGAAGAACTATTTTTCTCCGGAACAAGAGAAAAGGCTAAAGGAAAGGTTTCAAAAGGAAACGCGGGGATCCGGAATCGCTAACTTGTGGCCGGATATGGGATTCCATGAAAGAAAGGAGTGACTTGACGGCAACAACCAAGAATATAGCCAAATAATTGTGCTAGTGTCGCTTCTGTAGTGCTGACATAGAGTCAACGTCACTTATCGTATGTAACAGAAATGCAATGCGTTTGGATATGTTTCCCATTCTCCTGTGTGCATTTCTTTTCACCTCAAAGTAACCAAGACTCAAGTGCCTCCGTCGTGCCCCGTCACTCCTTCTACAAAGCGGCTTATTAAGCTGGACATACGTCCTATAACACGTTCATAGGGTAAGTTGAGCCAGACACTTGCGAAGTCACACTATCAGCATTCTATTGGACACTGCATGAACTTCGTCTTCTCTGTCGATCAATCGGTCAATCAATCAATCAATTAAATTTTATTTTCCTGAACAGAAAATGCATACACAGAGGTTATTCTGATCGACAGCCTAAAGTGGTCAGTGGCTGGTTCAATAAAAAAAATGCAAGAAGGTGCGCATGTATACAGGTAAGCAAAGAGCTAACAAAAATGCATACATGTTTATGCAAGTATAGATTTATTCTTGAAATACCGGAAATAACTAAGGAATAGTTTAACAACTGGCCCAACGGTACAGGCAGCTGCTACAATTGTCTACAATGGAAGATTTTATTTGGCCATTACAGTTGCAAAATGGGGTGCATAACAATGTTTTCTTCTACTTGCGGTTTAAATACAAGTGCAAGAACCACGGTGATGAAAATTATTGCGAAGCTAGCCTGCCGTCACCTGCTTAGGCCTGTTCACGGTGACCTTGCTTCACAGTCAAACGCTAAGACATAGATCAGAATCAGGTGTAGTTAAAAAACTTAAAACCTCAGAGTTTCAGCTTTGTTATTTATGGCAGTCTTTTATTTCGCCGTTAGGACACATGAGGTGCACAAGTGGGTGGCATATGCTCTGACGTAAGAAAGCTTTTTCCTAGTGACTCCTTAAGTGTATTACGCAGAAGCATTTTACTCATTGCAAGGTAGCAGCGATAAGAAAATGAGTCGAAGATGCCTGAGCTTCGATTCAGGAGTTGAACGCGACGGCATAATCAGGCCTTCTCAATCAGTGGCCCAATCACTCCTCACTGTGTGCATCAGCAATGCCGAAAAAAAAAAAAAAACGCCTGTTCGAGTAATGTTGGTTTTTTAAAAGTACCCTATAATCCCTACGTGGGACCAGCGAAGTGGCACGAGGCCTCCCCTGCGTCTCCTGTTAATATTTTTTGTGCACCACTTCACTAAGTGTATTCTTCCGTCATGGCAAGAAAAGTTCGTGTTCCGTAAAATCACCTGCGTATAACGCAACGTTGCGAATCTGCAAAAAATCTTTGAGTTAAACTACGTGCGCATAAAATAAAGCACATTACTGCGGTGAAGTTTTTTTTTTTCTTTCAGAATTGCCGGACAGTACCTCCTTCGGAGCATATTTCAGGAAAAACTTCCATTGATCAGTTTTACGGTGGCTTTTAGAGCAGTTTTTGACACAGATTCATGTGCCCTCGTTAAATAATTTCAGTTGTTGTACAAACAATATCGAGCCATTCATGCGTATGTGCAGCTATCTATGAACTATTTGCGGGTAGGGAGAAATAAACATTATTAGAAAGAAATGAGAGTCTTCACAGTGGGCAGTCTTCTTAGTCCGCAAAACTGCAGACTCTAATCATCTCCCTGCTCAGGTCGACCTAGCTGCGGTGCAGGCCTCCCAGCTAGGCTTCCCTCTGTGCTCGGGCCTAACCTATTGCATTGCTGCAAGGCACCACTATTGTTTCAAGCTACAATATAAATTAAGTTAAGCGAGATTAGTATATCGAACACTATAAAAGCACGCCATTTTTACCTCTCCCGGCTCAGCCCCCCTGAAACACGTATTTCTACGCCTTCGTTGACTCACGGCAGCTGGGATATAAAAAAAGCCGTGATTTAGTTTGTTTTCTAGATAAGGTAATGTTTTTTTAGATAGGGTAAGGCGGGAACAACGCGCCACAAAGGTAAAGCATTATCCGCCTGCTTCGGCGTGATCCATGACGTAAGTTTGGGTCGGGCAAACCACAATGAAGGTTTGACAGAATGGTGTGACGTTCTGTAGCCCCTGCTAAGCGGTAGCTTCCTCTGCACTTTTCGAGCGTAAGGCACGAAAGCGTTGCATGAGCGGCCCGCAATGCAGAAGTCCTACAGGGCACGGCCTCGAGACACGGAGAAAACCTCACAAAAAGCTTGGAAAATATTGTGAATTCTCGTTATACATAATTACGTGACTGCTGCGCTGAATGAAAATTTCGCCTAGTTTCGTTTCTCAGTAGGCAGCCGAGAAGGACCACTGCCCAAGTGTGTGCGGGGAGTGGGGGGGGGGGGGGGGGGGGGGGCTGGCGCTCCGTTTGCTCTTTTGGGAGATACGCCTATGGGTTTACCTGAGCCTTTTGACGTAAATTCAAACGAACGAGACCTCTGACGTCTTTAAAAAACTTTTTGTGGAGATAAAACATTGCAACATAAAGCTAAGCGTCTGCGTTCTTGAAATGTCAAAACTCTGTTATTTCTCTAAAAAAACATAACGAATGCTTGCATAGCTTTATATGGCGCTTGACGACGAAAGCACTGCCGAACACCGATGTTTAAGTTTAGCGCTGGACCGGCAACTCTGAGAGTTCGCAATGCTGAAAAATATAGGGGAAGTAGTTTTTTTTTTTTTATCAGCGCTTGATTTATGTGCGCAAATTATGTGAAACTCGACAGTCAATGAGTAACTATATACGACTCAGGAAGCAAACACGGGGGCATCAAAAGTGCCGCATGCCACGCGTGTGCATGATGAATATTAATTTGAATACTTTCATTCAGAGGTGAAAACGTAACTCAGATGTGTAGTCTGGAATCAGACCCGTGGTCTCGCTCTGCACACAAAGTCGCAATCTTTGAACCGTCCTGTCGAAAGAAGCGAATGGTATCTTCACACATGCCGATGACAAACGCAAGCCGAGACACTTTATCTCTGATGGCCCGGAATTCCAACACGGTCACCGATTACGTCTTACGCTGACAGCCACGAAGAAAAGTGCGTGGCTCACTTCAGCCCATAACATTGGCGTGATTAGTTTGGTCTGGGCAGCGCACGAGTGGCGTGAGGGGTCAGTCACATAGTCAGAGGTATTGTCGCTCCCGAATAATAAGTGTCACGTGAGGCCGATGTCTTCTAAGCCAAGTCACGTCGTTGACGAGATGCACAGGACACGCGACAGAGAAGGTAAGTGCTAATAAAAATACCCCTCAAAATATACATGCGTGTAGCACGGTATACAGCGACCAAACAATATTTTTCTATAATAGAAGAGAAAAAATGAAAACTAAAGCAAATTATATAAGTTGTTTCTCATTTAAGTTTAGTATTGCAGAATACAGAAGATTTTGCTATGACCCAAGCAAAGTGTGACGCCATGGAAATTGGCGTAGAGCTCCCAAAGTGTGGTATTCTCAAACATAGAGTTAGTACAGACTACGGTGGAAGAGCTCCCCATAGCATAGAAGTTCCAATAAATACACTAAGGGGGACTCTAGAGTTAGGGTCCATGGAAGCTACTACTACAGTGTACCGCTATACGCACGCTGCTTCAGCGTGCATGGGGATGATGGGTAGTACACAAATTCATATCTTCAAGCTTTCGGCTCCGTTCAGCTTCGCGTGGCTTGGAACTGCTTTGCCACGAAACGACAAGCAGCAAAGGTTAAATAGTTGCACTTCACCGCTTTAACCTTGCCGGTTCACTAATTCAAATCGGGGGACGAAGCTCAAAAAGGTCCTTCTAGTACTTGTAACAAAATCCAAAACACGGGAATAAAAAAGCATCAAGTGCGTTCGAAGCGTGCAAGCACGAAGCCAAGGCGAATTTGTGTATTACTCATCATTCGTATTGTGGCTGAACGATCGCAGTGTCAGCGTCTCTTCTAGTTAATTTTAGGAAACTCTATGCTCCATAGGGACCATGCATTAGAGATTTTTCCCTCTCAAGAACCACTATGAGTCTACAGCCCCAAGGGCACCACCATTACCGCCATTTCGCTACCGTATAAAGGAGCACTATACCACCTCTTTAGACGAGTGCTGGGCTCTACGTGGGTGTTCAGTTTTCATCGTAATTAATGGAAGTGAGCTGACGTCGTGCAGTGTTCTAAGTACGCGTGAATAGAAAGTGCAGACGACGGCACACTGCGACGCACGGTTCAGTCAGGAGACGCGCCATCGACGGCGATTTCGAACTCAAGGGGGTATGGCGGCGCCATCTAGCATAAGTGCGCGCAAGCCTATCATGCTACGCCGCGAACCAAGCACAAATTGCTGAAATAGCCTTGGATTTTACCTGAAACTTTTCTAAAAAAACACTAAGCACTGCACGCACATTTTAGTTGATCAAAATGTCCATGTTTTATTTATAATACTAAAATTATAAACTGCTTATTTTAGCCAACATCTAAATAATTGTGCCCCGCCGCGTTGGTCTAGGGGCTAAGGTACTACGCTGCTGACCAGCAAGTCGCGGGATCGTTTCCCGGCTGCGGCAGCTGCATTTCCGATAGAAGTGGAAATCTTGTAGGCCCGTGTGCTCAGATTTGGGTAAACGTTAAAGAATCCCAGGAGGTTAAAATGTCCGGAGCCCTTCACAACGGCGTCTCTCATAATCATATGGTGGTTTTGGGAAGTTAAACCCACATATCAATCAATCAAATCTAAATAATTGAAAATGTAACTATGACAATGGCACAATAATGGCGGTGTTCTTGCGGTCAGCGCTCTTGAGGCCCAACTTTTCCTTTACAGTCTGTACTGACCATATATGCTCTTAAACGAGGAAGCCAAACAAAGACTCATTAGAGCTTGATTTCTATAGATATCATGGTCTAAACTTTCAAAAGCGCCTGCTTAGCCTCTTTTCAAGCGAGTAAAGGTTTCTCTTAAGATATCCTGCGTCAGCGTGGTGGGTAATATGTCGCGCTTGGTACATGTGTCCTAACTCCAGTCACGGCTGCCGCATTGAAACCGGACTCCAAAGCAAGAACACTTGTGCATTAGATTTTGCTGCGCGTTCAATCAACCTCTGTCGTATGCCTGACAATTAGCTTGCGATCTTCGCGCGTAAGATTACAGAAAACTTTCTTTCAATTTAGCGTTAATTAGTAAAGATATAATTTCAGCAGCACGGAGAAGTCCACCTCAAAATTAGAGCAAGCTAAATGCTTATTAGTCACTAAGGAAGCATTAACTTATTGCAGTAATCTAATCTGTCGTACCTGTTACCCCAGTGCTACAGGCAAGCAACAGAAAGAAGCCCTACATGATGGTTGTCAGGGGTACTCCATTTGCGGGCTACTTTCATCGCGAGTACATCGAGTCTGCCATGGACTACGTTCATCGCAAGGGTGACATCTTCATAGTCACCTACGTCAAGTGTGGGACCACATGGATGCAGCACATCGTGTACCTCATCCAAAACGATGGCGTACCTCCAGAAAATGCTGTAAAATTCTACAGGGCGTCGCCGTTCATCGAGGTCTGTGGAGCTGAATGCATGCAATGGGTAAAAACACCCGGTGCCGTCAAGACCCATCTACCGCTGCACCAGATACGCTACTCTCCCGAGGCCAAATACATCGTCGTCATAAGGAATCCATTCGATGTCGTGGTGTCGATGCACCACTTCTGGTACATGATATCAGCGTACGGTTACGAGGGTGACTTCGACGACTCCTTCGAAAACTTCATGGACAATTACATCGAGAGCGGGGACTACTTTTCCTTTTACAGAGACTGGTACAAACGCAGCGCTGATCCTAACGTACTCTTCGTTGTCTACGAAGACATGAAGAAAGACCCTGAGGCAGCCATACTCAAGGTCGCAAGGTTCCTCGGACCTGAGTACGAGCAACGATTGCTGGCCAATGACCGAAAGATTCTCAAGGACGTGATTAAGTACAGCAGCGTCGACGAGATGAAGAAGTACACCAACGATATGATACACAAGTTCTACGCAGCGGATTTCGCGTTCCAAGGACAGGAGTATGGAGGTCTACGTAAGCTACACGAAGTCGTGCACAATGGGTCTGCCACCTCCGCCGACAAGATAACTTACGTCCGCAAGGGCATGGTCGGAGACTGGAAGAATTACTTTTCTCCAGAACAGGCGAAGAGGCTGAAGGAGAGATTTCGGCAGGAAACGAACGGCTCTGGTATGGCTCTTTTGTGGCCTGATATGGGATTACACGAGTGAGAGGATGGAGGTGCATGATTCCAGTGTTAAGTCTGTCGCAAGATACCGTGTCCTAGCATCACAGCTGTCGTGTAGGCAAACAAAAATGGACTTTACTTTTCATTTTTTGTGACTGCTTCTGTGTCGTTTCCTGAGCGGTGGCTCAATCAAATCTACATTTCACTGCTAAGACGACACTGAATCAATTTCGTAAAGCTTTTCAAGGATGCTCAAATTTTGCACTCGTGTTGTTCATAACCTCTCTATGTGTGAACACACTTCTGAGCACTTTTAGCAAGATAGTATTTTGCACATCAGGTATATATATAAAAATTAGTCTGAAAAACCATTTTTAGAATTCAAAAATGACCACTAGAACTTATTTCGACGTATGCCAATGTCACAACCAACTACACGTTAAGACCTATAGGGACCGTGATAAAGCGGAAGAACACAATTAACTATGGAAACCAATATTACAATGACAAATTGCTAATCTCCTCATTGACGAATACGCGTTATTTAAATATTATAGAACGTTTGCTCTGTCAACATTAGGAAAAAGTCAAAACAACACTTTCCGGAAAATATTTTGTTTTGTTCAATTGCTACATCCTGTGATTGATGTTCTTCTCAGTTATTCATTTGCTACTGTGTTCTCAAAAATATACCGCTTTTATCATTTAAAAACAGTGCATCTATACTTCTTTGTTTATTGTTTGTACTTATTTGGTCTATACATTTTTTTCTTAGGTTGTACTGAATATGTACATTAGTAATTGCGCCATTTAGGTAGTACGTGTCCGCATATGTATATAGATATGAGCGTGGGTGTTCTTTTTCCTTTCTTTCGTGCAGTTGGGCGCGGTTGTCTGCTGTACTCGTGGTGCTAGTAGCTTAGTCAGGCGGGCGTTAACATGCCTTTTGCTCCAGCACTATAACGATTGATGTATCATGTATTGCCAGAACTGTAAGTAAACTTCAAACAATTGACCAACCGAGAAGTATCACATCCCATTCCACCAACTTCATATGTTTCTCTGTATTGATTGCAGAAATTCCACATATTTTCTACATTGCTGCCTTATATTTCCGTAACTATTTTCCGGAAACATAGGAAATTACTGAGATGAAAAATAATGAACCATTTCACAAGTGTAACCAGGTATCGTAAGTTCTTCCACTAACGGTCCAATAAGCGTCCTGACCCCACCGCCCAGTTGAAGACACCGAGAAGGAATATCACGGCCGACAAGAAACGCCAATTATTCACAGCTCTCTTGACACGAGACTTCTTGTTTCAATGACACCTGAAATTATTCACTGCCATTCTACGTAACCGCTTATATATTATCAAGAAAACCGTGTCACGGGCACTTTAAGGTGTAAGATCAACGAATCGTAGGTAGGCTGCGTTAGCCTATTCGATGGAAAGTAGTCCGTCTTGGGCTGAAGCACTCCTATAACCAAACTACTATTCCCAGTGGAGCAAGAATGAGACGGTGGTCACTCGAAAGTATTAACATACCAACGCGTTCAAAGGAAAAACACGGCGCACCTGCGTCAACAAACACAAGTTTCCTTCTTCGATTGGCCATCGACTCTACCAAGAAAATAAAATCACTTCCTTGTAGGCAATACACTCCACGCGCTGATGCAACTCGTGGCAGTTTCTCGTTAGCTGAGGTCACACCAGTGCCGTACGAATCCCTCACACTCCCCGCTCACTCTCCTCCGATATCTACCACACAATCCGCTAGGCATTCTGAGCGAAGAGCAATGCAGAGCCAATCATCGGCCTATATCACCGCAAGCATAGCCAAAGTGTTTTTCTTTCGCTGATCATTGTTTTCCCTGTGTCCTATTAGTCATCCGTTGGTCCAATCTACCTGTGACGACACGTGTGTATGCCCTCAGCAGATTAGGGACCCCAACCCCCCCTCCCAGTGTCTGATACGCTCAGCTGCGCACTCACAACAAAGAAGGAACACCACTAGGAGAGCATACTGTTTTTTCGTCAGCCAATACAATAACAAACATGCCTCAAGCCAAAGCCACCGACGACACTCTAGCGATGCAAGGTGAGAATTTTTATATGTGTATTTAACTCGTTTGTGCGGCCTTGTTTTTTCTTCAAATTTTATTGAAACAGCATCGCTACAGGCAAGCCAGTCGTAAAGATCTGTCGTTGGCTCTGTCTTGCAGTTTTGTGGGGACATAGCTTAGTAAAACTAGGCTACGCTGAGCTACTAGCTTATGACAGAACGTGTGTTACTTCTTGCGAACCTTCCAGATTCATAGTTTGAATTTCCACTGTCTTACATTTAACGAACAAAAGTATCTTGCAAGGTAACGAAATCGGCTATAAGTGATATAAAACCTGCAGAGAGCGCAAACAGTCACTGAGCGCAGCCATTTCTTGTTAACAGGTGATGGCACAGGATGTGCACCCGTTTCTATATATATATATAGATGATCAGAGTTTCTTCCGGCTACCGTAATAAAAGTTATAAACTTCGAGAATAGTGCAGTATAGTAAACAAAACAATAAAATACTTATTTAATCCTAACAGTTTCGGCTGGTGGACCAGCCTTCTTCGGAGGATCTAAGTGAAATGGTACAAGTTCCCGTAGCAGAGGGTCAGCCTCACAGTTTGAAGACCCTCGAAAAAAAAAAAAAAACCGATGCAAACGGGCGAACGAGGTAGCAACAGACAACAAGAAGCAGAAGGAGGAGAGAAACTAGAAAGGAGCGACGGAGAGCCGCCGGAAACGAGCGTCGCTCCGTCCCTCCGTCGCTCCTTTCTAGTTTCTCTCCTCCTTCTGCTTCTTGTTGTCTGTTGCTACCTCGTTCGCCCGTTTGCATCGGTTTTTTTTTTTTTCGAGGGTCTTCAAACTGTGAGGCTGACCCTCTGCTACGGGAACTTGTACCATTTCACTTAGATCCTCCGAAGAAGGCTGGTCCACCAGCCGAAACTGTTAGGATTAAATAAGTATTTTATTGTTTTGTTTACTATACTGCACTATTCTCGAAGTTTATATATATATATATATATATATATGGTGGGGTGATATTCAATGGATCCGGTGGAAAATGCAGTATAAAAAGAGGTCGACAAACGTGCGAAATAACACTAGTTTTACTAACGTTTCGGCAGGTGGGCCTGCCTTCGTCGGAGTGAATCAGGACATTCACTCCGACGAAGGCAGGCCCACCTGCCGAAACGTTAGTAAAACTAGTGTTTTTTCGCACGTTTGTCGACCTCTTTTTATACTATATATATATATATATATATATATATATATATGTATATATATATATATATATATATATATATATATATATATATATATATATATATATATATATATATATATATATATATATATATATATATATATATATATATATATATATATATATATATATATATATATATATATATATATATATATATATATATATATATATGTGTGTGTGTGTGTGTGTGTGTGTGTGTGTGTGTGTGTGTGTAAGTGTGTGTTTGTGAAATCTAGCAGACAATAATGCCAAGTAAAGTATGGGATAGGGGAGGTTATTAGACCGAATTGTAAGGTAAACGTGAAGAAACAAAAGTGCATGAAAAGATAACTTGTCGTGGGGGCAGTAACCGAACCTGCGATGAATAACGCGTTCGATGCTTCATTCGAAGGTCGCAGGTTTGGTGCCTGCCACGGCAAGCTATCTTTTCACCCACTTTTCTTTTTCACGTTTACCTCACAATTCGGTCTAATAACCTCCCCAATACTTTCCTTGGCATTATTGTCTGTTAGATTTTATATTTATTGTGTCAAAACATGGAAAAACGAGCCCTTAAGTATACACTTTTTTCTTATATATATATATATATATATATATATATATATATATATATATATATATATATATATATATATATATATATATATATATATATATATATATATATATATATATATATATATATATATATATATATATATATATATATATAGAAACGGGTGCTCTAGCGCACTCCCTTCCGATTGTAACTTTATCATTCAAAAATATGTTAATCTTCATGCGTGTCATATCAGGTCTTAATAAGAGAAATCCGAAATTGACTTCGGGCTCTATTAGCGCTTCAACTTCGCACTTCTCGCCTCCATACTCCAGGCATATACTTCCACCCATCTGTTACTACAGTGCCTCCGCCTGTCAGTCACCGCGGAATTTGCGATATGACCAGAAATAGCAATGTTTTTGAAGTCGGCGTAGAATGCTTTCTCCCGCCTTATGGAGACTGTGCTCTACATATTTTTATGTCTGAGCAGCGGTGGTTGAGTGGTCCTTTACGTGGGTCTCACATCAGGTACCCAATGAATGAGTGCTCGGGCTGTCACGTCAGCGTCCTTGTTCTTTCCAAGTCGATGATGACCTGTGGGGCGTACCAAACGCTTTAGAGTGATGACAGAGACCCTCATGCTCGAGTGCAGAACTTTGTAATGTTTCTGTGCGCACCTTAGACAGATAATATTGCAACCAGTTAATTAGCCAATCCGTTAGTCAGGGTGTCCACACAGAGCGTTGTTTTTCAGCAGAGGGGTCACTGTTGCGAGGACATATCGTTGCTGGGAGCTTCCATCTTGCCAAATTGACAAAAGAACGAAAGGGGAAAAAAGCGACGAAACAGAGACCGCTAAGATCCGTTGACGTCGATCGCTTTGGAGTTACCAAAGGCACTCGCGCTGCACCGAGCTCCGCCTAAAAGTCGTTAAAGACAACTGTGGTTTGCTATAACGGCCATTGCGAATGCCTGCACACCAAAGGTGTTGTAGACTTTCGCACTTTGAAGGCCTATAACCTCTACACCGTTAAAACGGCTAAAGCGACTACATGAGACTTATTATGTGTCTCCAAGTCATCGCAATTTTTAGCGTGCAAATCTCATACCATGAGCTGCTTAAGATGCCATGACACGTAAAATAAATACTATGCGGAAAATCAAGTATGTGTACGTTCAGAAAGGGGGCATGTTGCAGCACGGCCTTAACAAATAACCGTATATAAATACTCGTACCTTATAGTGAAGCTTCATCCCTCATCAAAACAATGTGAACGTCTGAAATCTTGTCAACGTATTTCTGCTCACTGTGGTTAGCACGATTTTTTTCCTTCCTCAGCAATGAAACCAGTTGCCACGAATATTGATCGCATTGAATCCCGTGTCTTTTATTAAATCAGTTTAAGCGTTACAGCGCCTGTCCTAGGCCGAGTACGTCGGTAGAATATTAGACTTTATGTCATATACTTACGCTAATAGATCGCATTGTATTTTCTCAGTTTTTCTGCAGTTATTACTGGTGAAACGGGGTTTATTGGCGCAAGTAGTACTTGCACAGCAGGTCTAGTGATGCGGAAAGCGGGCGGCAGCAACGGACCCAGAAATCACAGCACTCGGGGCAAACGCTCGCGCTTGGCTCGTCTCGCAAAAGGCGTGACTCACTGCGGCACATAATCTTCTTCCTCTCTACACTGGCTACAGTTCCCTCCCCGAGATCCAAAAAAGCAGGCATATTTCAATGCATAGTTTGTCTGGTTTTACACGAAGGACTGCGAGGCTTCCAAAAGGTTGTCCGCGCCCCAACCACTACATGATTGTGGCCCGTTGCGGTGGAGCAGTGGATATATGGTGCTCGCTAGCAGACCCGAAGGCCGCAGGTTCGATCTCCGCTTCGGCGGTGGCATTTCGATGGAAACGAAATGGCAGAGGCCCGCGTTCTGTGTGATGTCACTGCACGTTAAAGAACACCAGACGGTCAACGTTTTCGGAGACTGCCACTAGGACGTCTTCAAAAATTATATTTTGGTGTTGAGACGTAACACCGCAGGTAGTATTATCACAGTACAATTATGATGAACGCCGTCGTGGGGGACAACTGATTAATATCGACCACCTATAGGGTAATTTCACGTGTGTCTACAGCAAAATTTCCAGAAAGTAACCACTTTCCCTTTTCTAGAGATTCAAAATATGCGCAAGGAACTTAGGACTGTCTCGCACAATGTTCTCCTAGACAACTGTTCGGCAGATGAGGAGGCTACCAAATGTTAACACTTCCCTCCTAATTTCTCGCGACTTCTGCAGCTCTACCGGCCCCTTCTGTTCTCGCGTGCAGCGCTGTTCTTTCTTTCATAAGAACATTTTTTTTAGCTTTGGTTATGTTCTGAATGACAACATCTGTTGTTTTTATTATTGCTTTCAAACAGGTGACCCAAACGTCACGATCAAGAAGCCAAGTCATCAGATCGTCAGAGGCACCCCGTTCGCCACAGCTTTCCGTCGCGAGTGCATAGAGTCGGCCATGGACTACGTGCACAGAGAAGGTGACCTGTTCATCGTCACTTACATGAAGTGCGGTACGACGTGGATGCAGCACATCGTCTACCTGATCCAGAACGGTGGCGTGCCTCCGGCGAACGCGGCTGACTTTCACGCTGCGTCCCCGTACTTCGAGGTCTGTGGCTCCGAATGCCTGCGCTGGGTATCGGGGAGACCCGGTTCCCTAAAGAGCCACCTACCACTGCACCAGACAGGCTACCGTCGGGAGGCGCGCTACATAGTCGTGATACGCAATCCTTTCGACACTGTCGTGTCCCTGCACCACTTCTGGCGCATGATCGCGTCGTACGGGTACGACGGGCACTTCGACGACTCCTTCGAAAACTTCATGGCGGGCACCGTCGACAGCGGGGACTACTTTGACTTCTACAAGGGTTGGTGCCGACGCATCGACGATCCCAACGTGCTATTTCTAGTATACGAAGGAATGAGGAAGAACCCTGAAGCAGCCGTTCTGAAAGTCGCGAAGTTTCTGGGACCCCGGTACCAGGAAAGCCTGCTTGCCGATGACGGCAAGGTGCTCAAGGACGTGCTAAAGTACAGCAGTTTCGAGGAGATGAAGAAGTACACAAACAGGATGATCTACGACTTCTACCGAGAAGAGTTCCCGTTTCGAGGCAAGGAGTACGACGGTCTGCGCTATCTACACGCAGTCGTTCGTGGTGGCTCCGGCTCAGCGCCTGCTGACGACTCCGGAAGTTCGGCCGACAAGATCGACTACGTGCGGAAGGGAGTGGTAGGAGACTGGAAGAACTATTTCTCCTCGGAGCAAGTCAGGCGTTTGAGCGAGAAGTGTCGTAGGGAAACACGCGACACAGTTATTGCCGACTTGTGGCCAGAGTTGAATATTGGCAGCTGAGAGAGATAATTATAGAGAAGGAAAGGGAAATCAACCAATCCCGGATAACCGGTTTGCTACCCTACACGTGGGAACAAGACGGGGCAGATCGAAAGAAGGCGAGGAAAGGAAGATGAGAGACAGAAGGATAGCACATCATACTGCATGTGCTTAAGCACCTGGTCAGTAAAACTCCATCAATATGGCCTAGAAATGTGACATTACTATCACAGCCAAAGTTATTCAATCATATAGATAGCGCAAGTGAGCAGACTGTCGCACCATCTATTGACAGGAAAACTAACTAAAACACGCAATATTCTGTGTTTTTGCATTCAGCAGGATTGTGAGCGCCACCGCATTCTGCCAAACAGCATGGCAGCGCCTATAACTTGTTCTTCGGCACGACCTCATCTATGTTCATAGGTGAGTTGGTGCCCAAGAGTGCTGAGCATGTTACTTTGACGCAGTGGTGGAGACGTGACAAAAGATAGAGGAGCTCCTTTTTCTCTTATTGTTCTGTCCTTTTTCACGTTTTCCGCATTGCGCTAGCAAGTAACGTGGCTATAGGTGGCGTGTTCTTGCGTTGAACGTGCTTTTTGTTATACTTACGTTGCGCAGAATCCGTCGCCGCTCAGTTTCATTGACCACACAGCGTAATGGACGGGGCAGTGAAGTCGGTAGTTTACCAGATTCATGTGTAGAGCCCACGATGTTTACATTCCGGCAAAATGACGAGTGGTAAGGCGTGAAGCAAGTGGGATGCAGTGTTGATCCAGGTGGATCGAAACTGTAGGTCTGTCAATGGCAGCAGACGACGTTGCCCGAGAAGCGAACGCTGGTGCCTTCGGAAAGACTCCACGAACATCGCACCTGAAAAGAAAGGAGCGCTTGCAGTGCTAGTTGCAAGTAAATAGGAATGTTCAATGTTCCCACTTTTTTGTCGTCGTACTTACATGATTTTATGGTATCACAGCCTGTGTTTTATTGGTTTCGGTATTACTGGAATGCGACCACTGCGCGCAAGGCAAAGCAGCCAACTCACGGTAAGTACTAATTGGTTGTGTTGTGCTTTAGTTCGAACTCCACCGTATCAGTGTCTTGTTTGTGCGACGGTCACTCACGTCGTGTTTGTGAGACACATCGTGAAACGCAGAGCGGAACGCTCGGAGGATTTGTCATCTCAAACTTCCCGCAAGCAATCTGTCTCGAGCGCACGCTTTCAAACGAGGAGTAACAAATAATGAGGGCGCCGCGTTAGAACCATAGAATGTAATGATAAAACTTTATTTCAGTCCTGCAGGACGCGCTTAGCGCGTAGCGGGCGTCTCCCATGTAGGGACCGATAGGTAGTATACCTGGCCGCCGCTTCGTGGGCCTGCTGGACGAACCATTGCTGGTCGGCGAGAAGTGAGCTCCTGAGGGACCATTTGTTTAAGGTAGAGTCGGGAGGAGTGTTTCTGCACTCCCAGAGCATATGTTCGCGTGTCGCCGTGTGTTCACACGAGGGGCATGTGTCACTTGGGTAAGCATCAGGATAATAAACGTGAAGCTTGGCAAGGTTTGTGTACGTGTGTGTCTGTAGTAGGCGTAGGGCTAGCGCCTGCGGTCTGTTAAGTTTTGGATGTAGGTGTGGACGAATGTGGTGTTCAAGGTAAAAGTGCTTTGTTATGTCGTTCTACGAAATGGCTGCATCCCGATTGGTCTCTAACTCGTGCACCATGGCGCGTAGCAGGTGCGTCCACTGCTAAAGGCTTAGAAACGCATTAAACGCATTAAGCGCACTAAAAACGAGAAAATACACGCTTTCGCAGGCTACGGCGCGCATGCTCCCAATTCAGACACTCTATAGATCTTCAATACCATGAGACTACAGCGCCGCCGCTACTGTCACCCGCCGGAGAATCAGCCGAGATACGGCGCAGCCGCCTCGTTCATTCCACTGCCACCTTCTAGTACACTGTAGACGTGCAAGCCAGCGCCATTGAGACGACAACGCCAGTGTTGCATGCGGCGTTGATAAGCCTATAAAAAGCGCACGCACTGGTGACGATCCAGTGTTTTGTATTGTCGCTCCCAGATGGCGCGACGGTCAGTTCACTCCCGACAGTCAGCAAGGTCGGCCAAGTGCATGTCCACTTTCGCAAATTAACTCATATGATTGAATAACTATGTATCAAATCCCCTGTCCTGGTCAGTTTTTTTTTTTTTTTGAAAAACCTCAGCAGTATTTCAGTCCCCTTCATCAGCAATATCTTTAGTCGACGACATGCTAAACGAATTTCACAGACATTTGTCTATTGTGAAGGCGCGCTATAGAGCGGACCGGACAATGGTGAAGGCTCTTCTTGTGCCTTGTAAATGTTCCATTATGGGTATTTCATGGTGAGTTATTCATTAATAAGCGTTCCACCCAGCGCGTTTATGTGGAACGTGCAGATACATCTTCTAAGACGTGTTTATGTGTGTTGTGGTCTTTTTTTGTGTGTGTGAGTGTGTGAGAAGATAAAGTGACCATAAAATGAAATTCAACGTACCAAATATTTAGTTCGGAACATGCGCTAAAAGACTAACAAAGCATTGTCGAAGGGCACGCAAGAAAGAGAGCCGCTGACGAAACACCACATCGTCATGAATTCTGACACCAGACCCATACGGCGAAATCCCCATCGCGTCGTCCGAAAGAAGCGTGAGGTAATTCAAACACAAGTGAAAACTTTGCTGCAAGATGGCGTTATTCGGCCATCTAACAGTTCTTTGGCAAGGCCTGTCGTACTCGCCAAAAAGAAGCACAGCAGATTGCGTTCCTGCGTCGACTACCAGCATCTCAATCAGATCACAAAAAAAGTACGTCAATCCTCTGCCACGTATTGATGATTCATTGAATATACTACGAAACACACGCTACTTTTCGTGAATGGCCTTGAAAAGCGAATACCGGCAAATTGAAGTGAATGAGAGAGATCGTGAGAAGCCCATCTTTGTCTTTTTATGAATTTCAGCTATTTTCTGTTTGTGTTCGGCGCCAGCAACATTTCAGCGTCGCGTCTGATGGGCACATTTACCGTCAGGAGTTAAGGGGCAAACGTGCTTGGTGTACCTTGTGGACGTGATTACCGTTTCTGCGACATTCGTGGAACACTTACAAAGGCTCGAAGCAGTTTTAGAAGCGATACGCTTGGCCGATCTTACACTAAAACCTGAAAAGTGCCACTTCGGCTTCCACAAACTTCAATTTCTCGGTCACGTCGTAAGCAGCCAATGGATCCGACTTGACCCCGATAAAATGGCTGCCGTGGCGAAATTCCTGGCTCCATCAGACAAAAATCAGTGCTAAGTATTTTTAGGACTCCTATTTGTTTTAGGCGCCTATTGCCGGTAGTGTATTGGTAGTTTTTCACGCATAGCATGGCACACAGCTCACCAGGAAAATATTTCCTTTTCCGTATTGTTAATTTTTGGGTACCGTTCTGTATTATTATTTTATTTTTCGCTGCAGAACTTTGTGATATGGAGTAGCCGAGGCAATAGGCTCCTCAACCTCTTCACAGCAAAACAGTTAAAACAGAACAGAACATACCCTTCACATAAGGCGAATACCAGCAGCGGGCACTTTAAGAGCTTCGTCAGCGCATACAAACACCTCCCGTGCTCGCCCTCTTCATTGAAGACGTGCCAACAATACTACTACATACGGACGCTAGTATAATGTTGGCATTAGAGCAATGCTCGTGCGGTCGCAGGACGACCACGAAAAGGAGATTGCCTACGCCAGCAGGTCACTCTCCAGAGCAGAAGTTCACTACACTACGACATAGAAAGAATGTCTCGCAATCGTATGGGCAGCCCTGAAGTTTCGTCCTTATTTGTACGGTCGGCCATTCATTGTTATCAGTTATCGCTACTCGCTCGGTTGGTTAGTCAACTTGAACGACTGATCTGGTCGTCTTGCTCACTGGAGTATTCGACTCTAAGAATTTGACTGTTGCCTACAAGCTGAGAAAACGGTGCATCGATGCCGACTGTCTTTCTCGGTCTCCTGTTGAGACGGCAGCCCGGAACTACGACGACGATGACACCACCTTTTTTGGGAATCGTGGACACTGCTGCCTTTTCTCAACAGCAGCGGGACGACGCGGAACTGTTACTACTCGTAAATCACCCAGAAGGACGAACGAATAGCGTGCCGAAGTTGTTTGCGAGAGGGCTGGCGTCGTACTGCCTCCATGACATCGGCAAAGCTTTTAACTAATCGGTGGAAGTAAGAACGGAGGCCAGAGAAACTGCGAACGCATCTAGCAATATCCATGTTGAAGTTGGCATTGTTATGCAACTGTGAACAACTGCTAATATAAGATATATGCGGCTGTTTAAAGTATGTGTGGGCGTGGATGTGTACATGCGTGCCTCTTTTTTTACACTTTACTGTACATGCTGAGCTGTAATACTGTCCATTCAACCTTTTACTTTGTAATCATTTCTTTTCTTTTGTACTCTTCTCAATTTGATATGTATATGTACATATAATTTGTACATATAAATAAATATATTGAGCGACCCTTCCTAACGTCTCGCGCAACAAAAAAAAAATACTTTCACCTTGCTTCCTCGTGCTTCGCATAATCTTGATTCCCAAGGCACGTGGGATCTGCTTTTTTTTTTTTTTGGCAACAAGCGAGCATTATTTTGTGAAACAACAGACACTTTCAAAAATGTGCTGAGGTATAGCCGGCATTCTCTTTTTTTTTTTTGTAGCTGTAGCTGAAGGCCTCGGTGCCTTTTATTGTAGCTAGGCTCGACAGCCTAGCTATAGTACGTGAACTAGTTCACTGAACGCTACAGCACAGGCTAACTAAAATAGAGAGCCTTAGTTGGTATAGCGGGAAACAGCAAGGTCAAGGGTCTAACGTTAGCGTTAGCTTTGCGTGTTCCAAACTGACCAGGGGCAGAATGTTAACGTAGCCTGAAGTTTAAGCACGAACGCTATTTCCGGAATGTAGCGTTCAATGATAACGCACGCAAGATATCATGTACGTAGTACAAGATGGCGGTGATTGTTGAAGCGAGAGCCGTTCACGTCAAACTTTATATATATATATATATATATATATATATATATATATATATATATATATATATACAAAAAACAAAAGTGATGCTGGGTCCGGGAAATATTATTCGTATAGGAAAGAAGACGCACGTACGAAGTTATTTTATTTGACGTTTCGGCCGTGGGTCCGGCCTTCATCAGAATACAGTTTATGGCACGAGTGCTGTTTATATACATGTGCATATCAGTAAGATACAAATGTCAAAACCGACATGAAAGGCTATATATGGGCATATATATATATATATATGCAAGTCACACAATTTAAAGAGCACCTAATCTACGAGTAAAAAGATATTGCTTCCATGCGCGAGCACGTTGTTTACAAATAAAAGATGAAACGCATAAAAGATAAAGCACATAACATGAAGAGTAGTCCGACCGGTAAACTACTCCGGTCGGACTACTCTTCATGTTATGTGCTTTATCTTTTATGCGTTTCATCTTTTATTTGTAAACAACGTGCTCGCGCATGGAAGCAATATCTTTTTACTCGTAGATTAGGTGCTCTTTAAATTGTGTGACTTGCATATATATATATATATATATGCCCATATATAGCCTTTCATGTCGGTTTTGACATTTGTATCTTACTGATATGCACATGTATATAAACAGCACTCGTGCCATAAACTGTATTCTGATGAAGGCCGGACCCACGGCCGAAACGTCAAATAAAATAACTTCGTACGTGCGTCTTCTTTCCTATACGAATATATATATATATATATATATGTATATATATATATGAGATCTAACAGACAGTAATGCCAAGGAATGTACAGGAGAAGTTATTAGAACCAATGGAATGTAAATAAGAAGAAAGAAAAGTGAATGAAAAAATAACCAGCCGTGCAATTTCCTGCTCACGGCTGGTTATTTTTCATCCACATGTCTTTCTTCTTATTTATATTCCATTGGTTCTAATAACTTCCCCTGTACATTTCTTGGCATTACTGTCTGTTAGATCTTATTATTATTGTGTTAAAACACGGAAAAACGAGCCCTTAGGTATACACTTCTTTCCCTTATATATATATATATATATATATATATATATATATATATATATATATATATATATATATATATATATATATATATATAATGAGATCTAACATACAATAATGCCAAGGACTGTATAGGGAACTCAATAGAACCAATGTAAAGTGAATAAGAAGAAAGAAAAGTGGGTGAAAAAATAACTTGCCATGAGCAGGAATCGAACCTACGACCTCCGAATTACGCGTTCGATGCTCTACCACTGAGCTATCACGGCGGCTATTCCCCCAGCCACTTTATTGGGTTTATATGTGAATTGAAACGTGGGAGTGTCCGTTAGATGTCATTATATTGTGTCAAAACACGGACAAACGAGCCCTTGGGTAAACATGATGATTTGTGGGGTTTAACGTCCCAAAACCACCGTATGATTATGAGAGACGCCGTAGTGGAGGGCTCCGGAAATTTCGACCACCTGGGGTTCTTTAACGTGCGCCCAAATCTGAGCACACGGGCCTACAACATTTCCACCTCCATCGGAAATGCAGCCGCCGCAGCCGGGATTTGAACCCCTCGGGTATACACTTCTTCCCCTTATATATATATATATATATATATATATATATATATATATATATATATATATATATATATATATATATATATATATATATATATATATATATATATATATATATATATATATATATAGTCATCCTGCACTGTTGAACTCCTATACACTCTCAAATACTTGTCGTAGTTGATTTAGATTGCAGTAATGAGGCTTCGCCAGTTGCATAATGCCGATAAAAGAATTACGTTTTTGAGAGACACACTGGATACTCGATTTGGTGTGCAAAAGGCTTTGAAAAATTGACTAAAAGGTTCACTCATGTTTTCGGCAGTCACGCAGACATGGTGATGCCGTACTTTTTCCCTTGTTTCCAAGATACGCCAAATGTGCCCACAAGTCAACCTGAGCCATGCAGGTAATAGGTATCTTGAGGGATACTCGATTACGGCATACCTCTAATAATAACGGTGTGTTTCGGACAGTCAGGCGCAACACTGAACCAAGCTTGGTACGGCGACGCAGCAATGGTGACTTCGGGTCAACTCGATTAAGTGGCGCACTTGAAGTTTCTACAGTGCATACAGTGTTTTTATAAAGAGTTGGCGCAGTAGGTGTTTTCGTTTGCTCTAGCGGGAATGCCTTACGTTGGACTAAAATACCACCAGTTGGCGGGCGGTGCGTTCTGTTGTAGTGTTAACGCTGAGATACATGCTAACGCGAGCGTCTTGCGTTATACTAGAACTCTCTAATGTCAAACAGCGACAAACCCGCGTAGGCACCAACGTTAAAGCTACCGGGACACGATGGCTGAATGGATATGGCTAGCGCGCAGTACGGCAATATGCATGGTCAGCCACAGTCAACATGTCAGTTTACGTTCTAATCTTATTGTGCTCTTATTAATCATTCGTTTTGTTTTGAACTAATACGCGGGACTATCAATTTTTATTTGCGTTATTTCGTTGTTTTTTCAACGGTGCAGGACACACCTGTCCTGTAAAACAGGACACCGAGAAGGAACACACAACAACAAAAACGCTGAGTAACAAATGGTTACTCGTTCTCTGTTCTTTCTCATTCTCCTACTTTATGCGCGCTGCACTTTTGGAGATACTAAGTGATAAGTTGGGGATCCCGATTCTACTAATTATGTGTGCACGCCTTTCGAAAAGAACTATCATCACCATCGTCCATCAGGTGACACGTATATGCCACCATTCCTTTCGTGGCCGCAGTGACTTCGCTTTTTCGTGTCACCGAGGCTGATTCTCGATTATCTCAATGCTCGACCAGTTCGACACGAGCACTCATCAAGCGCTGCTGCTTCTAGCGGCCGGCGCCGGCATCCTGATCCTGTGGGCTCGGCGCAACGCAGAAAGCTCGGAAGAGAAGCCCGACATTGTGCTGCTGAAGAATATTCACTGTGACTACATCGTCCACTTGAAGGAGCGGGTGCAAGTGACGCACAACACGGTGCTGCTACGCTTCGCGCTGCCCAGCGAGGACCAGGTCAGTAGCGGGCCCCACCGCGATGGTCTAGTGGCTAAGGTACTTATTTGGCTACTGACCCGCAGGTCACGGGATCTAATCCCGGCTGCGGCGGCTGCATTGTCAATGGAGGCGAAAATGCTGCAGGCCCGTGTGCTCAGATTTGGGTCCACGTTAAAGAGTCCCAGGTGGTCGAAATTTCCGGAGCCCTCCACTACGGCGTCTCTCATACACATATGATGGTTTTGGGACGTTAAACCACACATATCAATCTATCAATGATCTCTTAGCGGGAAAATTAAAACAAGCGAAGGATGGTGGGCTCGTCGATAATCTACTCTTCTTTCTTCCTCTCTTTCTTTTCTTCTCTTTATTATGTTGTGAAACCTTTCTTCATGCTGACAATGGGCCCTTGACACGCACGCTTAGCAGTCAGCAATATTTCACATGCTGCCGGCAACAACGCTGGCATTTAGTCAACAGTGAAAGGCAAAGCAAGGACATGCAAAGTTTCCAAGGTAACTAAAAATTGATCTGATTGGATCTGAGTGGAGTTTAACGTCCTCAAAACAACCATACGATTATGAGACGATGTAGTGGAGGGCTCCAGAACTTTCGACCACCTGGTGTTCTTTAATGTGCACCCAAATCTGAGTACACGGGCCTACAGCATTTTCGCCACCATGTAAAATGCAGCCGTCGCAGCCGGGATTCAATCCCTTGACCTGCGGGTCAGCAGCCGAGTACCTTAGCCACTAGATTACCCCGGCGGGGCCCAAGGCAACTGAAGACCTTGCTTGGAGAATTATAACGGCGAACGTCATAGTAGCTTGCGAGTTGTTTGCACATGATCTTGTTCTTGTAAAACCGAAGCTACAGTCTTGGACGGACTGTATATTATAGCTTGGGCTTCCAGCTCGTAAATGCTATGACCATGTATTGTCAAAGGACTTTGCTTTCAGAATTATATATGTGACATATAGAACCTGGTAAGCGACCTGATAAAAAATAACGTTATTTTTTCTGCTTCTCTTTATTTTTTGTGTGCACAAACAGGTGCTCGGTTGCGCCGTTGGACAGCACGTGTACCTGAGCCTGTACAAAGGGGAGCGGCTGCTGGTTCGTCCGTACACACCTGTCAGCCTCTATGGCCAGCGTGGCACTTTCGACATCATCATCAAGGTGTATCGGCAAGGAACATCATTGAAATACCCAGATGGTGGGATTATGTCGCAAACGCTGGACAGCCTTTCACCGGGTGATCCCGTGCAGGTATGTGTTCGGCTCAATGACGCCTACTGTTCCCAGTACAATAGTCTTGAGAGCCTTATGAGATGTGCGACAATGGCGCTTCGACGGCGGCGCTCGGTGAAAGCTATATAGCCACCTAGCGCAGGCAAAATTACCTTACGACGTCATTGTCTAGCGCACCAGCGCCACCTATTCCGGGTACTGTGTAACTGTGTTCCTGAGGGCGCTGCCGTTTGACATCACAGGGCCGCCTATCATATTGCATACAAGGTGTCCCAAATAACTTGAACCAAGACTTTGATAATGAAAGACACTACAGTGGCGAATTAAACCAAATGCGTACTATAGAATCGCACTGGCCTACTCAGGCTACTTTTATTTCTCCCCCCACTAATAATTAATATTTTAATTACCGTTTTTAATTATGGGGTGGAAACCCAAAATATGAACACTGAGATGTAGAGCATTTTCAGAAACCCCCGACTAAATTGGTTCTTGTCGATACGTCTATAGCACTGTTATATGTAGAGAATTTTCAGAAACCCTCGACTAAACTGTTTCATGTAAGATACGTCTAGCACTGTTATTTTTCCCACGTTGTAAAGAAAGCTCGCGAAATGTGAGAAGAAGCCATGTGACGGACCGCGAGCGCACTGCTATAGTGCTGCTATAGGCTTTCTTTACAACGTGTAAAAAGTAACAGTGCGAGACGTATCGTACAGGAAACAAATTAGCCGGTGGTTTCTGAAATGCTCTACATCTTAGTGTTCATATTTTGGGTTTACATCCATAATTACAAAAATATGTAATTGAAAATTCTTATTAATTAGTGTGCGGAGAAATTAAAAATAGGCGGAGTACCTACTGGCTAGTGCGAGTAGTACACGTTTGGTTCAATTCGCCACTGAAGTGTCTTCCATTTTCAAATTCTTGGCTCAAGTACGCCAACTTCCTAAGCTTCGTCGTTCGCTGAGATTTGCCGAGCTCACTTCAGCTCTTCATTTATGTGCACATTTATCATATAGACCCGAAACACGCACAATTCGTGCTGAACATGAGCATCAGGAAACCCCTTGAAAATCCTCTTTTGTACTAAGCAATGCGATGTCCCTTTGAATGTGCGCCGAGTATACGTTATACACATAGGCGTCGCCATACTGGGATGTCAAATAAATGTTTTCTAACGTTCGTATACCGCAACGTTAATTAATGTAATGAAACGTCAAATTCACCCAGCCAACTGTTTTCATCCATCTGCGTGTATACTATAATAGTGTTCGTATAGACTTAAAATGTGCAAAACTGCAAGATTAAGACCAAATACGGGGACACCAAAGTGAATTTATAAAATATTCTACAAAACAGCGCATTCAGCCGCCATTGTCAATTGTAAAAGATACAGCAGAAGGTGCCCATACTCGAAACCATGTCTTCTTCACCTGCATCATTTCAGTGGTGTACAGGTTGTCCAAAAGTAAAACTCAGCACGCGAGGGGCTCCAAATTAGGCAAGACTAGATGCCACTGCGCTCTATCGGAGAAGTGGTTCTTTATTTATAAACAGAAATGCGTCAGAAGATTCAGCGATTATTCCCGTTACTAACCACTTCTTTGATTAGCAGGCTGGCATGCATGCAGTTTTGCGTATAGTTTGGCCACAGATGGTGGGTTCCGCTTCACTCTTGGGGCACCTGTATGTTAAGGGACCACGGTGTCAAAGATTAATAGCTTACTGCGTTTGATGGAACACCACCCAAGCATCGATAGTAGGAAACATGAGCCCCTTTGAACGGAGGGAAGCTGCGAGGGTGTTGATAGAATTGTGAATGCTCACAAAGTATACTCTCGACGTGCGAGCGCGGTCTGGTACACTCTGGGCCTTGTGAACGCATTTTCTATACTTAATTTCACTCGCTAGCTTTCATGCTCATTTTCTGTGACAATGCCTCGAGTATCTGCAGCATCAACGGAACTAAAATAGCACACGTGAGTGGCGCCCGGAACCCCTCAACGCTGAACTGTGATATGCGGTGCTGTCGTTCACGAACACGCCGATATAGGGAGATTCCAAAGCACACTCCATTTCCTAGCAGGGATCCGGCCAACGAACCGGCGGAAAGCAGCCCACTTCCTGTTGGCTCATCCGAAAGCCCACATCTTACAGAAAGGCTTGTTCGTTGCTTTTCTCGTAATGTGGCTGTGCGTGCGGTATCCTTCTTGTTCTTGGTTTCCTGCTTTCGTTACCATTGCGAGCAACCGTATCCTGAAGGCAACTTTACAAAAAAAAGTTGCCTGTTTGAGTAATTTCCACCGGCCACCCCTGCTTTGGAAAATGGACTGCGCGCCTCGGCACTTTAGGCGAGCAAGACCTCGGACTCGAGTTTGCCGCGGTAATATCGCAATATATGATGCGCCCACAGATGATTTGATTGATGTGTGGGATTTAACGTCCCGAAACCACCATATACTTATGAAAGACGCCGTTTTGGAGGACTGCAGAAATTTCGACCACCTCGGGGTCCTTAAACATGCAACTAAATCTGAACACATTAGCGTATACAGCATATCCGCCTCCATCGGATATGCAGCCGCCGCAGCCGGAATTCGATCCCGCAACCTGCGGGTCAGCAGCCGAGTACCTTAGCCACTAGACCACCGCAGTGGAGTGCCTTTTTCATCCATTTGATAGAGTAATGTGATATGAAGGTACTGCAGTAATACGAATACCATTTATCTGCAAATATTAATGGCTTATGTTAGTGTATATGTTTGCCTAAAAATCTTTCTTCAGTTCTTACGCTAGCTACTCTACATTGCTGATCTATCTATCTGAATAACATGCAGTGTTGTGAATGCAACAGTTTATAATAACTACATACCCACGCAGATGCCAAGGACCTTGTCCGGGCTAGAAAATGGCAAATGTTCAAAAAATTCTACAATATTTCAAAAGTTTGAAGCCACAAGTGCACCAAAATGACAAAAAGTATTGGATAGTATTCTGAACTGATATTGATCAACTGATATCATGAAGTGATATTATTCTTTACTGCCACCTAACCGTTACTACTTATCACTACGCAATACTAATTCCTATGACATATGAAGAATCAAAGGCCACAGTATGCTGTGCTTGTATAACATTTCTATAATAGTCTATAGCAGTGCAACAGTAAATTAAAAGCACTTGGTCACATGACCCACCACGGTGGTTTAATGGTTAAATAGCTCGACTGTTGACCAAAAGGCCGCGGGATTGAATCCCGGCCGCTTGATGATATTGATTGATATGTGGGGTTTAACGTCCCAAAACCACCATATGATTATGAGAGACGCCGCAGTGGAGGGCTCCGGAAATTTCGACCACTGGGGGTTCTTTAACGTGCAACCAAATTTGAGCACACAGGCCTACAGCATCTTCTTCCAATCGAAAATGCAACCGCCGCAGCCGGGATTTGATCCCGCAACCTGCGAGTCTGAATCTCGGCCGCATTTTCGATGCAGACGTAAATTATTGAGGCCTGTGAAGTTCAATTTAGAGGCGTTTAAGAAAACCCAGGTATTATTGTTATTCTTATTTTTGTCGTCGTCGTCGTCGTCGTCGTCGTCGTCGTCGTCGTCGTCGTCGTCGTCGTCGTTGTTGTTGTTGTTGTTGTTGTTGTTGTTGTTGTTGTTGTTGTTGTTGTTGTTGTACTTACTCACGTGTTGGCATGCTGGTAAACTGCGTCACGTGCTGGCATATTGGAACCATCTGCGATGGCGGCTATAGCACAGAAGTGGCAGCGTGCATTTGCTTTTCTCCCTCACACGCTTCCTACATCACACTGATTACTTTCTTCCGTTCCTGTTCCTTTGATGATTGGTCACTGCTCTACACTGTGACTCATATGGCATGCGCTTCAGAACCGCACGTTGTGAAAGGCATTCGGCAGCCGCCCACTACGGCGTAACTTGAACCAAGTAGAACCCCAAATTCCATACCGTTTAATATATGCCACGATATTTGTATATTTTTATATCGACTACCGTTCAGCATAGTGCTACGTAGTGAACTTTGACAAATTGAGCTTGACTTACGTATACTTTTCTAACAGCTTTCTTTGTTCTATCGCCTATTTGTGCCTTTCGAGAACTATTCATACATGAACGAGAAGCCTATGCTGAAAAGCTTTCCATCGTCGGCAGTGGTTCTAGAACACAAAGGCCAGGCCAGTGAACGAGGGAACGAAAATGTGAGCTGACGAGGTGCACACTCATCGCCATACCTCACATCCTAATGCGAATGGAACAGTGCACGCAAGGACGGAGTATACGGAAGACTTCATAAGCGCTACTCCGTTCCGCTAACATCGTCCTTGTAACGTTTCAGCTATGCTATTCCGCCGAAGTTTTGTGCCAACAGGCCTAAGATGCTTTTAAGGCGAAAACCATAGGTGCCCCATCGACAACCGAAGCATCCATTCATGCTGTCAACACCAGTGATGCAAAAAATCTTTTGATTGTGCCCCAATATGACGTCAACAGGAAGTCAAAGATCACGAAAATTCATAGCGCCATCGTGACGTCCCCATGTCGCCCAACGCGAAGTCACATGATGACTTCATCACGTGACATCCTCGCTTGATCAAAGGTGGTTCGAGCATATATATATATATATATATATATATATATATATATATATATATATATATATATATATATATATATATATATATATATATATATATATATATATATATATATATATATATATATATATATATATATATATATATATTTGTGATTCATACTTGTGTTTGTGTGCGTGCATATAGACGGTTTCGGTGTTCGTAAACAAACTGGCTCGCGCCGAACGGCCTACCCCAACATACTTCCTGTGCGGCACTTGCGGCAATGCTTTTTCAATGGTTCTGGCGGTGCTTTCGTGGTGTGTTTCCGTTTTCTGCTCTGTTATTTTTGACGCATTCTTTGGGATGTGTTTGCAGCAACGTCTAGTGGCTACATGATGGTGCTCGACGTATTCACGGCAAGTGCAGGTTTCTATACAGCAGGTAACACTGCTCGCGTTGCCGATGGGCGCCGCGCAAAATATACGTCGTGGCGTTCCGATGAGCGCGGCTCCCTGCTCCGTGTAACCTCTGATTGTGGTCACGCCTACACAAACATAAAATGCATAAACTGCAGAAGTTTGTCAGCGAACTTAATTAAGCCAGTTGGTTTTGCATGGCAACGATGTGGATGCGCTTTGAACATGCGGATCGGGAATGGACAGCGCACACCTGCCTTTTCCCTGTCCGCGTCTTCAAAGCGCTCCCACATCGTCGACATGCAGAACAGTCGCTTCATTAATTGTGAAGTTGTTCAACTCAGATTTTCGACAAGAACTGGAAACCTTCCTCCTGTTGAACCCCGAACATATTTGTGTTTTCGTCTAAGCATACAACTTCAAGATAAAATGCTTATTTCTGCGCCTGTGTCACACCAGGCAATGTTTAAAGAGATCAATGGTGATCAGAATCGGTTCATGTGACTGAGAAATTATAAAATGTACTGATTTGATGACGTCAACTGTGGCTGCAGGGTCACGCGAACTATTATGGTCTGCTCACGAGTAAGCTATTCATGAATCAAATTAAGATGAACCTACCTAAATTTACAGTCCATGTTCACACCCAAAATATACATTAGCTTAGAGTGTGGCGATGTTGATTAGCGCAAAATGACAGGCGATGAGTCATTTGCTCGCACAGATGAGAGCCCACTCGCCGACGTCGCTTTCAAAACAATCAAACGTAACGACAACGAAACGTGGTCACCACGGCGTACACTGTGCAGCGATTCATGTTAAGCGCGGGTACTTAGTGTCCCGTGTTGTTTTGAACAGTGCACATAATTTATATCACTCAAACTAAAATAAACACCTTTGCGATGGATTTTCAGTGTCAGCTTTCACGCTTTGCTGTCCATTTCAGGCGTCAGTACACTTACGTGCCATGGGTGAAAGACGACAGCGACTGCATGATGTGTTCCCAGTAACCGGGTGCCTTTGACTAGTCTAACGTCTGAGTATCGCCTCTGTGTCATCATTCTGCGCGCTGAGCTTTACATTGCCTTTGATGAAGTGCAGAACAAACCTACGCACTCTTAGTGTGGATCCAGTTTTCTCGCGTGATCGCTACAATGCAGGCACTCTTTCTATCGTCATCAGTCAGAAAACAGAACGTTTTGACTAGCATATAAAATTAAGTCATGTAGACAGCATCCTGGCTTGACATAGCTGTGCTCGAGTTGCCAGCGCTTCATGGAATAATTTTATCCGCATAAAACATCGGAACACAAGCAGCTGCGGCCAGCAACAAACGCAAAAACAAGAGAAACCGGAAGCATCCAGGGGTGGTTTTTCGGTGAACGACAATGTTGCTAGAAATCAGCAGGCTCTGGTGAAACCGTCTATACACACTTTGAAAATATTTTTCGGGAGGAAGGATTACAGCAGCTTAAATTGAGAATGAGTAGCAGTATGACTCTCGCTGAAAACAAGCATATGCGAAGAATACAATCACAGACGTAACGCAATAAGTTTTCCAAACCATTTACTTATATGAACGAAACTATACTTCGTGCTTAGAGAAGCCCGAAAATTGATGAGAATGCGCACACGCTGAATAATGGTGTACTCACCGAAGAGAAGTAATTAATCGTTAGCGAATTTATTGGAACCAACTACCGTAGTGTCCGTCACCCTCATTCCTATGCGCAAGTTTCTGATTTGTGCCGTTCTCCGTCGCGCATCGTCTGTGTCCGTCAGGAAGTAATAGAACGATATGTTGCCATCTATTCACCATGATGACACGCATTGCGAAAAAATGCAATAGCCTCTGGACATCACTTTCTTATTTTTTGGGTTCGCGTGTGGCATGGCGAAAAAAAAAAGAAACTATGCGGCCACGTCTCAACAGACGCAACGTAGTCACATGTCTCCTTTCACGGTTGACCCTGTTAGCGCCGTTTTGCGCCGTCGTCGTCGTCGTCGTCGTTTTGTTCTCGCGCTATAACTATCGTCATGCCATACCAACTAGCCCAAGCTGCCACACTTCTAAGTTACGCACCCTCCGGAGTCTCAAATACATACGGGCTGGCTAGGAAATAGATGGGAGCGCGAGCAATCAACTTTTTCAGTCAAGAAACTTGCTAGCCCACGCTTACCCCGCTGCGGTGGCCTAGAAGCTAAGGTACTCGGCTGCTGACCCACAGGTCGCGGGATCAAATCCCCGCAGCGGCGGCTGCATCTTCGATAGAGGCGAAAATGTTGTAGGCCCGTGTGCTCAGATTTCGGTGCACTTCAAAGTACCCCAGGTGGTCAAAATTTTGGGAACCGTTCACTACGGCATCTCGCATAATCATACAGCGGGTTCTGGACGTTAAATTCTACACAACAATCGACTGCGTCGCCGTTGCTAGGGAAGGTATAGGGAGGCGTGCCTGCATCGCCGTTGCGAGGTGAGAGAGGGTGAGCGTATGAGAGGGGAGAGAGGGAATGGACGCACATACGCAGTAAGCGTGGTCACGCCGCACACCGAATGAGCTCTACCATAAGAAGCTTCGCATCTAAAAGATAGTGGTGGCTTTCGAGTACAAGTCGTCTGAGGGGAAGGCATAAGGAACATCGTTTCTTTTAATTACGTCGGGTCTTGCCTCTTGCTTTTCCGCACTTACGGCTCCAGAAATTATTATTTCGATTAGCTATCTGTTGTTGTTTATTAGACGGCTTGGTAGCTTACGGTATGTAATCATTGTCGTTGTTCGTCCGTACAGATTCAGGGACCGAAGGGGAAGTTCGAGTACATTGGTCGTGGCCGGTTCCTGCTGGACAAAAGTAGCGTGATGTACGTCGCCTCGCACATCGGTCTGGTGGCTGCCGGTACGGGAGTGACGCCCATGTTGCAGCTGCTGCGCCAGACGTTTGCGGACGCGAGCGATTTCACGCGCATGTTCATGGTGAACGTGAACCACTCAGAGAGGGATATCATCATGCACAAGGAGCTCGACGAATACGCCGAGAGCCATCGCAGGACATTCAGGTAGAGCATTTGGTCCACCATGATGTGGTGGTTTTTGTGACAGTGCAGTAAATAGAGCTTAGAAAGAAAGAAAGAAAGAAAGAAAGAAAGAAAGAAAGAAAGAAAGAAAGAAAGAAAGAAAGAAAGAAAGAAAGAAAGAAAGAAAGAAAGAAAGAAAGATATACGCGTCTCTGAAAGACAGAACGATCTACGTGTACATTCATGATAAAAGGTAGATGCGCAGAGACGAACATAAGGGAAGTAATAAAGACAACACAAATACCGCCTGTCGAGTAAAAAGTGCGCTGCACAAGTGCCGGGCCGAATACACTGCATGTTTGCGCATGTGCAGATTACTCGTAAGTGCGAAGCATTTCTGTTCGCGAACCGAACGCACTTCTATCTATCTGTCTGTCTGCTATGCACGATTCAGTTAACATGTCAGAGTTTAAGTTCCCCGCCACTTTGAACTGGTGGCTGCGTTCATACTTGTGAAGATTGTCAATCAGAAAGCCAATATGGGGCATATCTCAGGCGCAACATAGGTATGTAAGGATTGAGTGGTGTGTTCTTTTACTAGATTATACCTACACACGTAATTTAAACGTCCCTGGTGTTCTATAGGTTGTGCTGAAAATGTGACGCTATGCACAAAAGAATGCCGGCAGGAGACTATCGCCTTTCTAGGACATTTGCAGCGAAGTACGCAGATACGCGGTCAATTTTTCATTATGAAAAATCTGTGATTCTGATCTGTCCGTGTCTCTACGCGAGCTTCTTTATTTGTTGGTGATAACAAATGTGGGCCCGTCGCTTCAACACCGGCCTCGCAGGCTGTGCCACGTGCTCACCAAGATGCCAGAACGCAACAGGTTTCGCCAAACGCACGTGGGCTACTTGGCGGGCCCACTGACACAGGCCATCTTGGAAAAGTACCTGCCACCACCTTCCTCGTACAGCGTCATCCTCGTCTGCGGTCCACCTCTATTGGTCAGCAATGTGTGCCAACCTGCGCTGAAGAACATCGGCCACGACCGGAAGCGCGTGCTCGTCTATTGAGAGGCCTCGTTTTACCTGTGCTTCCTTGCACGGGGTCTTTTGTTTTATTTTCGTTATGAACTATCTTACGATATAACCTGCGCATGTTGGTACACGCGGTGGTGATACATAAAGTCACGACTCATAAAAAAAAAGAAAGTCAACGCACTGATTCACATCATTTTGCCACTGCAGCTTCCCTAGATATCCGTTTGTTTGATATTTTCAGTGCCAACTGTCTAGTCTTTATGTACCGCTTGTTAAAGCTACATGTTTCTGAACATTCGCGTGCCCTCGAGAGAATAATTTGATGTATCAATAGATCGCTTCAAAATAAATCTCTGAATTGACTGTCATTTGCTCAGACGGAGCCACTGGAAATGTCTTCAAGCACACACGAAAGCAAGTAGCTTGGTGTTCGGTAAAGGAGGCAGTTATATGATGTAAGTTATGGGCAAAACCCACGATAACAACGGGAGGGAGAAACGGCACAGCTTTGTGATGTTAATATTGGCACAAGGAGTGAAGAGTTTCGAGGCCAATAAAGAAATAAAAAGGTGTAATCGTCCGAGGAGTTGAATTTGGCAACTCAGTTGTGTGCTTAATTGATATGTGGACTTAATGAAAGCAAAATAACTCTGGGGTGCGCGGACTGCCATGCTCGCAGGGACGTAGTAAGGGGTTGGCACATCGGGTTCGTGCCCTCCGTCCCGAAATTTTGTTTCGCCATGGCATATAGACAGTGAAAGAGGTCCATTTCCAGGGGGTACGCGCCCCTGAAATCAAGGAGGTGCCCCCTTCCCCCAGCCTACCGAAACAAATTTCTTGCACAGTGCGATACAGTTTGACTAAGCTTTGAGTACGAAAGATAAAAAATAAAGTTTGAAGAAAGTCAAAGGAAAAGAAAGTTTGAAGAGAGTCTAAGGAGTTGGAGAGAATGTATGGAGCCTGAGAAAGTGCTTTAGGTATTGGTGAGAAGTGGAGCGCGGACTCGCAGGAGGAGCAAAAAAAAAAAAAAACGAACACTCGGCAGTTAGTATGCGGCTCTAGTCTACGCGATATGGTAACAACAAAAACGAAACTCCGGAGCATTCTGCTCCGTGAAGTTGGCTGACCAGCGTAGCTGCCGGGCACACACTGCTCTCGTCGCCGTTCTTCGTAAGCTCGCTGTTCCTCGCACATTGCATGGCCTCCCCATACTTGCTGCGAAGAGCGTGCCAACGCAGCGCCCGAAATCGACTCGCGACAAAACACGTACTGGCTGACTTTTATGCCTGATGTCTTTTTCCAAAGCTTCCTATAAGTCACCAGAGATGTTTAACAGTCGAACATTTCAAATACACATTTGAATTTAATGTCATAACACTACGATGTCCTCAAGGGAGCGGTAGAAAAAAAAATTGCAATAAAGCTGGTTTTGTCGAAGGAACTCCTGATGTTTCCTAAATAGAGCTAGGGGTTCTTTCATATGGTCACGGACGTCAAAAAATCAAGGAGGTATGCACAGTGTATCTCTCCACTGTGAAGAAGTCCAACCACGGCGAGTTTAGAAAGGTGCACTCGCACGCCTTTTCAAGCGTGTCCAAGGCCCAACGTCAGAGGGGCGGAGAAAATTTATTGTATAGGACGATGGGAAGAAAAGCGCTTAGTGCACGGTAGGCAACAAAAACATAAGGACGAAATTGAGAGGAAAACGATACATGGTAACTCGAAGGTTAAAACTTGAGTGGTTTAAACAAGGTTGGTCTGCCTTAACACGCGTAGTTTCAAGCCTAAATTCATTGGAGGAGATCCATATGCTTGCTGTGATCAAAAAGCTGCTATGAAAATGATGGAGCGTGTTCTGTAGTACGGGAACAGGTCCGGCTTGTGGATATCTGCACATTTATGCCTCATTCCGCGTACGTTTCTGGTACTTCATTCTCAGCAATGTTTGATACTAAATGAACGCTTTCAGCTGCTAAGATGACCTTCAGTCATTATTACGAAGAATATTATATCAACTGGGTTGGAAAGAAGCAGAAATACAACTGTGTGCCAAAAAGCTAGGGAGTCTTAGATGCCACTGAGAATTGTCTATTACCTATCGTACCAGGTGTTTTCCTTTGAATCACAGCTGTTGGCTTTATTTAGGCAGGTTATTGAGCCACGATTCCGGGCAAAAGTGACATCCCGGAGGCAAGTGGTATTCTGCGAGGTAGAAGAGAAAGACATCACGTGTTAGACACCTACTTAAAGGCACAATATTGGTTGCTCAACTGCAATACCCGGAATTCAACGTGACAGCGATAAAAGCACTAGTCCACAACGAGATCCCACTCGGGGAGGGCGCAAACGTAATTTCTCATTGTGTGTTTCTTTAGGCTTGTGTTTATACAAAAGTTCCTTTTTTAGGGTGCTCAATTGAAAAAAATTCCGGTCATCGTGATTGCGCCTATAAATGAGCGATTGCAATGGGAAGGCTACCACTGTGCTACTTCGAGCAAAAATGTTTCTTAATACAGTAACAGAAACGTAATTCACTCAGTTTGTAATCTGTCAGAGAAGCCTCTAATTGGGCATTCACCATGGCTAAATTTTTTATTCAAATTTACTAGCATCAGACTTTCAGAACCAACCTACTGAATTACGGTGTAAGAAGTTTATCACCGATCATTAAGGACAAACGCTACAGTTAGAGGTCTAGACAATTAATGCCATAATACTACTGAGGTGATAATTAAGGAACTTGACATGACAGTTGAGAGTAAAAACCTCGTAGTATCTTCAATTTTGACCACAAAAAAAAACAGGGCTCATAGCCACGAGGGGCTCTTATGCGCTATCATATCGTGACAAGAACTGACAGCCAATTCTGTTAATCAATACATTATTAGTGAAAGTATCCCATCAATGGCAGTAAAAACTTATTTTTTTTTTGTCGATTTGAACTACGAATATTCTGCCACGGTCTACCACTTATGCTGCTAGCGCACGTCACCAATGTACGTATATTGCTTTCTTTGCTGCAAACAAAAACGAAGCTTAAATTTGTATCTTTCGTCGGATCGTATAATCATCGAGCAAGCTTTCGTCATCAACTGTACATTTCGAAAAGGGCTTACAGTTCCGACGTCCCCTCGGCGTCGCTATTGTAGATGGCATCTTGTTCTTTTCCTTCGTCATCATCGTTGTCATACTGGTGCTATTCCCACCGCCTTTCCCCGTGCCTCCCATTTGTTGAGCGGTGCAGTTTGCCTTCGTCATGCCCATGTCCCCTTTGCTCTTCATGTTTTTCATTGGGGAGGCTGTTCCGCCACCTTTCATGTCGCCGTTGGCTATGCCCTTTTTTGCGCCCATGTCCATACTCGACATCGTGCAGTTGTTTCCACCTTCGCCCATCTGCGCAGCTTCCATGCTCTCGCTTTCCGCGGACTCGTCTTCGTCTTCTTCGCTCGGTGCGCTGGACGGTGACATCGTGCTCTGCATATTGTTGCCACGTGACAAGCCTTGCTGCTTCCCGGCCCCCTTCATGCTTCCATGGTTCATCATAGCCTTCTTAGTCGACATACTTGAAGCGAGATTCAGCGTGGAAATAACAAGGTACGCGAAGATGAGACCGTGGAAACCATTCATTTTCACCGGTTTGTGAGGTTTTACGTTACGAACAACGTTGTCAGTCGCTTCGGTTTCAGCAGTTTGTAAAATGTGAACAACTGAGTAATTTGTAGTGCGACCCGCGGGCAAAATCAGTCTAGGATTTACACAATGAAAACGAGCGTGGCCGATGGCGTGACTCGGAAGGGGGCGCACATCGGAGCAACTATTTGGAAATCTCTATCGTGGGGACTCGCGTGCATATATATACAATCAAGCACGCATGCATGGTCACGAGCGTCTACGCTGAATGGCTCCTTCATGGCGTCGTTGGTTTTTTGGGGTCGTCGCTGTTTGAACAGCGTGTCGGTGACGAATCTCGCGGCACACACTGCGAGTCGCGATACCTCGCGAGAATGGTGGGAGGAGCATTAGACATTCTGGGCTGAAGGTCGTCGCGGTGAGAGGGGTGGAACATGGGGTGGGATGTCACTGAGGCGACGTTTGCGCAACCTCAAGGTGTTAACAATGCGGCTTGTGTTGGCGCATCACTCGTTACGTTTAGCAATGCAGGAACGTAATCTTGCTCTGTATCACGCCGAGCCTCGCACGAACTTCGCTGCTGTAGCTTGACAAGTGGTGATCTCACACAGACGGGAATGAAATGGCTATTTTGGGCAACACGAACTTCAAGTCCCACGTTTAGTGCTGCAGTTGTATCGATTTCTATTGCGATAGCAATTATTCTGACACTCTCAGCACGTTTTTGCCATCACCGTCACTGTCTCGTTCCGGATGAATTTAATATATAAAACAGCGTCTCGAGCATTGTATGATCTACGCTCCAGTAAAAGGACGTGAGCGCTGGAGAAAAACGCGGCTGAAGCAGAGATGAAACAAGCGTGTCACTTCCGTAGCTCGAAGGTCGCGTGCAATAACATTGCCTCGCGTGCGAAGCCTGCCATCGATGGCTCCTCAAGCAGCTTGACTGAGGAGAACGCCCCGGCCATCTTACGTTAGGGGACGGAGAATTAAGGTACATGGAGGACCGGGGAGTGGAGTGTGTCGCTCGAAGACCAACTCTGAACATTGATCATGATAGCGCAGTTACCCGCCCTGTATGTATAGTGCTCATGCTGGTCGACTGCTGACCAGGAGGTCACGGGGTCGAATCCCAGCCGCGGTGGCCGTATTTTTCAATTACGCGGAAATGCTGTAGGCGCACGTCAAAGTGCCCCAGGTGAACAAAATGTCTGGAGGCCTCCCCTATACGGCGTCTCTCATAATCATATCCTGGTTTTGGGACGTGAAACGATAACAATTATAATGGCGAGGTCGCGAAAGCTCGTGCGCATGCCATTTCAGACATCATCATGGAAGTCGCTCTTCTCCCTGGGGCATCTGAGCTCACTTAAACCAGCGTATATAAAGTTACGTGAAATCTGATTGAAAAGAATTAACTGCTAGCTTACTTCGTATAACACTAAAATTTGTTTTTATCGCAATCACTGCTTCGTCCAAGGGGTGAAACTGTGATCTTTTTAACCGCCCTTGCTAAAGCGATACCGAGAGCCTCGTCAGAGCTGCTCTTGAATCCGCCTGGCACTAGGTAATACATCCACCCTTTTATCGTTTGGAGCCAGCCAGTTGGGTGCGGGCCGCAGTGTTATCCTGTCAGCGCTACATAAATTCATTCAGGCAAACGGGAGGATAGGCTGCTAGTGGTTCTGCCAGATATATCCAATTCTTCGTCCCCCTTCTTCATTTTTACTAATTTGTTTTATATATTCTGGTTTATCAAATTATTACGCACTTTTTCAAGTTTTTAAAGGAACATTATTATTATTCTTATCTAATTTTTCTATTTATTTGCAAGCGTTGTATAAAAAATTTCCATTGTAAGGCACAGTGTGGTCAATCCCCCTTGTGGGTATGAGCCAAGATCATCTAGGCGACGAGACAAGACAAGACAGCGTTAATTGCTGTAGTATAACTGCACTGCGCAAAATATCTTCTAAACTAACGAATTTTTTGGTAGTAAATCTCAGCTCGTAAGCACATCTGGCTGATTACGAATATATGGTGTACAAACATAAACCATTGTTCTTCAACGCTCATTCAAAAACGTATATAAATCATTATTTGTGGCCCCCTATTCTTTCTTCCATGGGTAATTTTTGTATGTTCTAGCGAGCTTTATATTGCTGCAAATATTTATTTCAGCTAGCGCGACCTCTCATAAGTCTATGTAACAATGACACCGTCAACATGGCGTGAACGTTAGAACCAGAATGTTATATAATGTTGACAATAATGGTGTTTCACGTTGCTCCCTTTGAAATGGTGGGAAAAGTAGGTGACATACAATCATTTTAGCTGTTTTTTGGTATTTGCTTTTAGATGCGGAAGCATCTTATACTCGCGCCTTGTAGTGCGCCGTCCGCGCCGTCCGCGCCGTCCGCACCGCTTCTCGAACATTCGACAGCTGACGCGCGCGCATGCGCCGTCGCGCCGTCGCCCACTCTTCCACCATCTGTGCATCCCTTCCTCCTCTACACACCGCGCGTGCTTCACTCCTCCACCATCTGTGCACCCTTCCTCCTCTACACACCGCGTTCGACATCTACAATTCTCCTGATTCTCCAGTGGACGCGCATGTAGCGTCGCGCTTCGAGAACATTCAACAGCTGACAGTGCATGCGCCGTCGAGCTGTATATATACTCAAGGTCGGCGCTCGCTCGCTCAGTTGCCGCTCGTCGGTTGGTTTGTACGGCGCGTCGACGTCCAAGGTCGCGGTGAAATGAATTCCAACGAATCCACAAACACAATGATCGACGTCCCTTCGACCAGCGCCGCCCTTTCGCATACGTGTGTACGTGTTCACTCATTTAACACCCCCTCCTACAACCACGTTAACCAATTTAGCCATCGACCCAAGTAAGTCGCAATTTAACACCCCATTTCACAACCACGTTAACCAATTTAGCCATCGACCCAAGTAAGTCGCACTTTAACACCCCGTTAACCAATTATATGCTCCGCATCCTCCTCAGTGTTCCCCCGAGGAAAGCTGCGGGCAATTTTTTTCTACATCACCTGTACTCCTGAATTGTAGCAATAGTTTTCTTATTTGTCTATATTTCTTTTCCATTTCTTCATAGACGGATGCTTACAGTGCCACCTCGCTGTAGAGATATGCAGATGCCATGCTTCTGAGCACAATGCTTAAGCACGATAGCACAGACCATTAGCATTATTCTGTCTCATTGATCAGACATGGCGTGTTGACACAGGTTTCCAGGTCACAACTGGCCAACGTAGGTCGCTGCCCCGACCGTTTCAAGTTCCAAGCCACGCTCGCTGTGGAAGCTATTCAACGGCATTACAAATAAGCATCACTCTTTCCTGTAATGTCCAGTGGTCTTTTCATCCGGACGTTTCATCTGCAAATGGCGTCCTCGTGCCCAATGTCCCAGGGTGCTGTTTTTTTACTCATGAGCGCCCTTCGCCCGAGTAACGCGAGCTTTGTTCGCGTTGCTCCCGATTGGCATTTCCGTCTGTTTTATTCGTCTCAGTTGCGCTTTCACAGAGCGTAAGCATGGCTTTCACAAAGACATGACATTGTTGAAATATGCGCAAAAAAAACTATTTGTCGTCAGCCTACATCAAATGCATTCGGCATATCCGAGCACCGAAGGCACTTGAATGTATTATCGACGGTTTGGGAAAAAGTTTATTACCACATTAAAAAGCAACACAAAAGTCACGTCAATAATTAGAACCACATGTCTTACTAACGTTGCGTTGTCTGCCTCTCTATCAATAGCGTGAAACGAACGAGGAAACAAGAGCAAAAAAAGATGAAAGAAAGACAAAATGCTGAGCACACCGAGAATAAAAACAGGTAACAATGTCCGTGGCTTCTTTTCTTGGGGATATTGCATGGAGCAGCGCAGACGCACGCAGGATAGTAATCCAGTCAGTTCGATACGGTCAGCTCACCTATGGCTCTCAGCGGCCACGATGTGGTGCAAGGTCATAGGGGCACAATGACGGGTCGTTACGCATTACCGAACACGTAAGCCCCAATTTCATACTTACGCTCCATAAGTCAGATGTCATGTATATATACCAGCACCCTACGCACCTCGTCATCTCGAGTCACTCCGGATCGTTGTATCGGTCGCCGGAAACCGAAGACCTTCAAGATAAGCCTGCGCAGACGTTGCATGTGTGCGACAAGACTAGGAGACTTCGTGGTCATTAAGATAGCTTAAAAACTTTCTTTGTGAATGTGTTAGGGCCCATCTGCCTCTCTAGTTACCAATTCTGCTCAGCTTTGCAGAACTTTCCAACCCTGTAAGTGTGTTATAGAAAGCAAAGACACTGTTCTTTTGGACAAAAACGTACGTTGAGCATTCGTGTTATACGCATCTAGGCTAAATCAGCCCAAGGCCTTCCTAAGACTATGACGTCGTTCGTGGGTCCAGCAACTTCGAAGCATGTTCTGGCCATATCCTGCATTCTGCTGGCAAGCCTGCCTCTTGTACGCTTGAATGAACCTAACAGCGGGAGCGAGAATGCCAGCCCGGCCAACAACACGCCGACAAGAATGACGAGAAGCAGGTCTGACGTCATCATCGTGCAACCTGCATGCTGCGGAAACGCGCAGGCTGCCCCGGCCCCGACTACACTGGCACCATTGTTCTTCTTGGGTCGCTTTGGCATCGGCTTCCGACCTCCTTCCATTCGAATAGTGGGCAACGTGGACACCCAGTTTGGCCGCCGATGACAGTGATAAGCAACAAGCGCCGTGTGAATGTTACTCTACTGCCATAGATGTAACCCTCCGCGAGCTTGAAGTTAGAAGCCCTGAATAAACAATTCATTGCACGGAACGGGATTTTGTGCAGTTGTGCGGATGTTGTCAGATTTTTATGGTTGGTGGTAACAGGAACACTTTATTTTTTATTTCATAGACGCTTTCCTGTGAAAAATTCTTATACTCAAGAAAAGCAAACCAGTAGCACTGCAAACCAGTAGAGCAAGTCTGCATGTAGCCAATAATACTGCTGGCTACAACATTAGAAAACGCGCCAGCTTACATAGCCGAGACTTCCGAGTTCAGCCGTTACTGTACAGTTGGTGCTGACAACACTCTAGCAAGGACGGGCCTCCTGCTTGCATGGCATGTGGTGGCTTCCCGGATAACTCTCACGTTCTGTGCGACTGTCCGGGTGGTCGAGCAGCCATGGGAGAGAGCCTCAAGCACGTACATATAAACCCAGGACCTGCGACCCTGGCGGAGTGGCTGCCAGACTCGTCCCCAGACATCATGAAGACTCTGCTCCCATATTTGAAACTTCTAGGCCTGTGTGATGGCTATAGGCCTTTATTTTAGCGGACCCGCACTGTGGTTCGTTTATCTTTAATAAGGTTGTTCTCTCTCTCTCTCTCTCTCTTTCTCTCTCTCTCTTGGTGCTCATAACCTTGCAAATTTCTTGAAGTTTAATATCGGATGTGCGATTCGACGCAGGGCAACACAAAGTGTAAATTAAATAAATGAATAGAAGAAGGAGCTTCAGACAAGCTGACCGACATTTATATATGTGGGCTTATCTTTGTCCACCTGTAGGTATACTTACCAAAACATCGGTCAGCCTGTGTGAGGCACCTTATAGAAGCTTAACACACAATTTTAGCAAATGTCATCACGCTTCATTCCTGGTTAACTCCAGGCCTCTGTTCTGGAGTTAAGTATCTGTTACGAGGGTTGCAAAGCCGAATAACTGTGCGGAAGCTAGATTTTCTTTTACACCTATTTCACGGAATTTGAATGACGTGATATTCTTACCGAGAGCACTAAATCATTTAGAAATAGCCTCATGTCACACTTCATGCTGGGTGAATATTTAATCACAAGACCAAGAGTGCGGTAAATACCCTGCGTTCAAGTTGGATCGCTAAATTGCATGCATCCTTCATGCATTCTTGGCCGCATGGAGGAATTTAACCTAGGCTTGCGCTCTCTTATATCTAGTCAAGAAAATTTTGAGGTTTATTATGGTGGATACCGCCACACGCTTGCCGATGATTGAGCAGGTGATTCTTGTTACTGCTCGCCTTTTACTGTGGCTCATTGATACAAACATTTTTTTTGTCTTCGTCCTTTATTACAATACCAACACTGTGCATACGGCAAAGCTGCGTGCATTATAGTGAGCCACTTTGAATCCCGTATAACCGCATTCTCTCTCTTTCTCTCGAGAGGAGTTATATTGGTTACATGTAATATTTGTGCGTAAGTTTGTTTAATACAGGTGTCAATAACCATCATAATAATTAATGGAAATTAGTTTAGTGTGTTCATTGAACGAGCAGACGCTTTTCTTCTGAGCACTTGGGACCGTTCAGGCACCTGGTGGAGGAGATCTCAACCGCATGCGTCTTCGTACGTGGCCTCCGAGATCCACTTCGGCAGTCTGACTGGAATAAAGGCAGTAAAGCGCCGAGGTGCGACTGCCGCTGTCAGGCACCCAAGTCAAAAATTGTGGTCACCTCAAATTTTTCACAGTGAAGCTGATCAGCACATTGTTTCTTGTTCACCACGTATACAAAAAAACGCTATCATCACTATAAACGGACATGCGCCACAGAAGTTGGTTAAATTCCACCACTGACCACTGGTCCTCAAAAAATGGAAAGGGTAACAATAGGCCCAACAAACAGGTGTCACAGAAATCTGTGTGGCCTTTTCGAAAACTATCAACGTAATTAACGTAATGAACTATCACAGTAATAATAAAATAATAAAGTACCACAGATGTTGAGTGAATAGGTCCACGCATAATTGCCAGTGAAAAGGACAAAATTAACAATTAACCCAACATTTGCGTCCGAAGCGACGGCGGCGAGCCAAAAAACCTCGAGTACGTAAAACAAGAGAATACTATAGGGAACGGGAAAAGCGATGGCGGCTGCAAGAATACCTGAAGCGATGGAAGGACTTCGTCAACGACGGCACGTCTGCGTCGTATCTGGGAATGTCTGTGGTTTAACTCGATTCTATTTCTGCTAAAAATCAACGCAGGGAGAAGCTAGCATCGCCTAGCCAAGGTCCAGAAAGTATAGAAAAGCGAACCTGGAAACAACCTGCATCAACTAGCTAAGAACCATAAATAACTTATAGACGCAACTAAATTAGTCTCAAGAACCGTCTGGTTCCACTGTTTCAGGGCTTGCGTGGCTTCGTTAAAAAAACTCTGGTAGTTCTGAATCACAAAAAAATAAAAAATGAACTACGTACGCTTTGTTAAGCTTCATTTTCTGTTTCCTTCATGTTTTCACACGTTGCGACTTTCCTCTCTCTCGCACTTCCTCTTTCTCTCACTCTCTGTTGTGTGGGAACAGGCAAACTGGGACATAAGCGTCATACGTGGAAATCCCCTCAAATGACCTTGCGCTGCTGCTTCAAAACGGAAAAAATAAATAAACCTGCCTCACGCTCGCTTTCAGCGGATTCGAACAAAAGGAGTTAGCACAGCCGTGAAGCCTGTTTCGTGTTCGTTCACGTTCGCCCGCTGCGCAGCTGGTCACACGCAAATCTGTCCGGACACAGCTCACTATATACAAGTGTCTTCTATGGATGTTCTCAAAAGGGCGGAGGTGGGGGGGGGGGGGGTTCTTACTAACGCTTCGTCTGAAGTAGTTCAGCTTTTCCTGAAAAATCGTTGTCTAACTAGACCAAATATACAATTTTAGTATACAGTATCCCGCCCCTAAAAAGCTCTTAGAGCACGAAATTTCCGCGAAAGGCATATAGTCGATCCCTTTAAAAGGGGCACTGATATAACGGACAATTGAGTATTAGAGACACCATTGTGACTGCATCAATATAGATGTTGATAATAAAACGCATACGTAGTACCCCGCTGCTAAGAGACACGTCATATAAAAGACAAAAACTGCTTTCTACTGTATTGTGATTCAACTGTTTTGTCGCTTTGTGAGAGGACATAGCCTCCACAGCCTGAAGTGGTCCTCGCGACTTGCACAGCTACCTGTTTGGTTAGAAGCTTCGTGCACTAACAGAGCAGCAATATGCGTTTGCAGTGGAGCCCCACTCGGTAAACATTTAGGCGCATGAAGTTGTACGTACATGTTTCAAAGTGTAAGGGGCAGGAGTGTTGGCCGCACGTTGAAAATTTTGGAAAAGTTACTGACGTTTTAGCGAACACAAAGGCAACTGAAGCAATGTGTAATTATAAAGGTGAGTCGAGAGCCAAGCACTGCGAACTTATGACGCCATAATAACGCAATGTTTAGGCCTACAGGTCCCAACAAATGCTTATAACTAATACTCTAGATACATGACCTCATGCTTGGACCACAAGGTACTACTGCGGGAGTGGTTTATGGTATTCTTTCCCTGTTAGTGCCACTTTAGGTTTGACAAGAGTGCGTGTGATAGCTTGGCCTTTTGAGATATTCGAGCACGGCAAGCCATCCACGTTGCCGAATCCATTTCGAATAGGTGTCGTTAGAATGCAGAGGCCAGGTTGGATTAGGTTGACACTTAAAGTGCATTTGACAAACTTGTATGTTGCGAGCATTTACACCTATGTGGCGTCGAAAAAGCTTGCATTCATTTCAGTGTTCCGCAGCTTTTCTCGATACAATCCAATTCGGGCCTATATGGGACGCTTTGAAATCTGTGCACCGCCACACTTGTCAAGCGGCGGGCGCGCAATGTTGACAACCGTATAGCAAACAGCAGCTCCTAATATCTTTGACAGCTATTGTGGCGAAAGCACCCGTGGCCGGCTCGTTGATTCTTCGAGCAGGATTTTAAGATGCCGTAAAGATAAATTTTTCTGATATGCAACTATGAATAAATGGCACAACCTGCACAAAGTCGGCCTCATTCTCCACGTTAGTGAGCGTCTTGCTGCCGGTCGTCAGCCCTGACGACAAATGCGTGCGTGAGCAGTGCGCAATGCGAGATTCCTGCTTCATAACTGTCGCGGTAAACTGTCTTTTTTTCACGCCTAAATTATTATTGGTGCGTGCACCCTACCCGTGTAGTTGCAAAATACTCAGAGAATTCAGAAATATTGATAGCTCCACAGCTATTCGCCATGAAAACCATTGCGAGTGGTCGGCGGCATGTTCGTTTGTTGCGGCTTCGTGCCACGGGGATTTTCAACCACTGAGTCTCGCGAATCGTTTTGCTTGAAATTGTCGTGGCGTCATCCTCACTCATCATGGTCACAGTCTTCACCTCCCCGCTCGCGCAGCTATGCTAAGAGCTTGAGGCGCGGACGAGAAAGAGAAGGTGCTTCGGCCAGAAAAGGTGCCGCAGCTTCGTTTAGTTAATCGCTTCACCTTGTAACGCGGCGATCACTTCGGCCACCATGATGTCTCTTTCATTCACTGCAACCTCTTGAGTATGTAGTTTATGTTGCTTTCCGAAACGCACATTCATCGCTACAGTATTGGCAAGACCTCGTTTTTCAGCCTGTGGATCAGCTACCCTTCATCCTGCATCATTTCTTCTTAACATGCAGATCGTTTACCAATCAAAGGAAAAGACTTCTGGATGAACCACTTCGATGGATGCGATTCCATTCATGTTTTTTTTTTTTCATTTGGTGCTACATCACTGGGGTTTAGCCAATGGAGCGTTTGCGATGACGAACGTGAGGCGAAACGAATTGAATGCTAAGAGTATCTAAATCAAGCTCATTCTTCAACAACATTGGTGTTTGTTTTTTCGTATATCAAGCTAATTACTTGTTTCGAAAACGATCTATTGCTATGCATTTTGAGATTATCATCAAATTTTTTAATGTAACAAGTCGCCACCAATTTGATGGCCGATCACTCATGTGCATGGGTTATGCCAGTTTAATAAGGGTCAACCAACCCATCAAAGTCTTGCCTTGATCCGATCACGTTTGCATAGGATAAAGCTGGGCGGCTAGTTGTGTTTACGGTAATATGCTACGTAACTCAGTTCACCCTTTAACTGATGGTCTTATCAACGCTGCAAAGCTCTAATTGACCTAGCAGCATTGCATTCCCCAAAAATGCGAAGGGTAGACGGCCTGTTAATAATCATGAAGGTCAATTAAACCATTTCATTAGCCTATAGATGAATTCGAATTCCTTGCATACCTTATTTTCTTACCACCTTTATGGCAGACGAAACATCACGAAAGATCATTGCAACTGCAGAGGTGGTGTCTGAGACAAATTCTAGCATGCAGTGCCAGAACCAGAGACGGCAGAGGGAGCGGGAACCAAACAAGCGTTTTACGTCTCACAACAGTGATCCACCAATTTCGCTGCCCAATAAATCAGGGACGAGTCGATAAACTGTAAAACATTGTTCCTGCAAGACACGACATGTATCTTTTGGTGCGATCGACTACGCAGCAGTTCATAATTTCGATAAACTACCTGCTAGCGGGCGTTGGGAGATTGTTTGGTTCCGCTGTGGCTCTCAACGGCTGTCTGTTCTGACGGTCGCGGGTTGGCGTGCCAGTCGCCATGCACAGAGTGTATAACGGAAGAAAATGTTTCGAATAACACCTGTTCGCAAAAAAGCTGATCGCGAACTTCTGAGTAATTATGGGCCTATTTGTATTCTTCTATTTTTCAGCATTATAATCGAGCGTCTTGTGCATACAAGGTTAATGTTCTACCTGACAAAGTTTAATCTGTTGACACCTAAACCGTACGGTTTTCGGCCTGGATATTCCACTGAGCTTGCGCTTCTAACCCTCACCGATAAAATATAAGGGGCAATCGACCAGGGCTTCGTAGTTGGTGGTGTGTTCATAGATTTAACGAAAGCTTTTGACACAATTAATCAGAAAAATTTTATACATAAACTTGAATCGTATGGCATAACTGGCCCTGCACTTCAAATTTATATCTAGTTATCTGCTCAATCATACTCAAGTTGTTCAGATTGGCGGTAAAGTTTCAGCAGCTAAGAAAGTAAATCAAGGTGTTCCTCGGGGATCGATCCTTAGCCCACTGCTCTTTTCGCTATTGATTAATTATCTACCTAATGTTTTGACCGCTACAGACTCTATGTTATATGCAGATGACACGACCATTTTACTTATGCTAATAATGTCGATGAGCTAAAACGAAACATTAACGTGGATCTACCTAATATAAGTTCCTGGTGTCAAATGAACATGTTAAGAATTAATCCATCAAAAACCATTTTTATAGTTTTTCATTCCTTTTCAACTTTACTTTCAAAATCTATATTAGTGCGTCTGGACGATAATTTACTTCCCATGTCCGACAATACAACGTTTCTCGGTGTAGTTCTTGACCGGCATGCGGAATGCAATCTTCATGCGCAATCACTCATTCGCAAGATAACCTTTGGAATACGCGCCATAATCAAAACTCGTTCATATTTTCAGCCACACATATTCCACTCCCTTTATCACGCACACGAGACACAAGATGAAGAAGGCACGACAACAGCGCTGTTAGTAGACACACTAACAGCGCTGATAGTGTATCGGACAGAGGTGCATGCCTCCGCGTTGTTGTCGTGCCTTCTTCATCTTGTTTCTTGTATGAATTTTGTGCCGATTTTCTTCTCCACAAACCCAAAATCGACAACTTGAAACATCTGGCACAGTAACTGAAGTCATTCAGGGTTCTCAGAGGTTAGAGCCAGCAGGAAAGATATTGGCCCACGTGTAAGGCGCTTCACCAGGATTACGGCAGTAAAAAGGGACGCTTCGTAGCGCATGCCGAAATACAAGTGCTAACGTTTTGAATCCTTAAGTTTACGTAAACTTAACCAGATGTAAAGCACGGAAGACGAGAGAAAAAACAAAAGGCGAGAAACAGTGTGTGCCTCGGCAGTATATAGCGAGGCACTCACTCCCACTGAGTGGTCATCATTAACTTCAAGCATTCTCATCACACGAACAACATTTTATTACAAAGCTTCATTTCTTATACATTGGTGCACACTGGCGTATTGACGAAGGAACATTTTGACAAACAGTCTGCCACCCAACAAACAAGGCTTTGATGTAAGGGTGCTCTCGAGAACACACAATTTCATTCTGGCCTACTTGGTCTTCTGCTGCCTCTCTTCATCCTCCTTATCCTTGTCGTCCTGATTGCATTTGTCGTTGCCGCTGTTGTTGTTGGTCATAATACCAGGACCACCGGCGCGCGGCTTGTTGGTCCTGGCCGTCCACTGGGGCGCCTGGTTGCGCGCACCAGCGGGATGTGCTGCTGTTACCACAATCGCCAGTAGAACGACGAGCACGCAGAGGGCAAGGTGAACTTTGTGCATGATAACACGATATCTCCTTACTTGAGCTACTCTCTCGCTTGCAGGATCACTCGCAGTGGGGCACTGCCGTTCCCTGCTTCGGGACAGAGTCGATGTGCTGTAGACTAGTTGGCCGTTCGCTGTCAGAGCTGCAGGTGCGTTCTGGCATTCGACGCAACGAAGAAAACTGGAGCACAAGCTTCCACAAGATTGACAGAGAATGTAATGAAACCGCAGAGCAGAAAATGCTTCGCAACAGACACTGCAGCGAGCAAGCCTGTGTTGGCTCGGGCGGAGTCGCTGAACAAATGGTTCGTTTAGTGTTCCAAGCCATATTTCAAGACTCCGGACACTGCGTGCCAGTTTCAGTTAACTCGCAGTGGCATCGTTGCTTATGTCTCACTTTTTGTTCTCAATTGAGAACATAGAGGTATTGTCAACGCTTTCGTCGATTGAATAGAGTTTTCAGTAGACTGCTATGTTTGCACTTATGGTGTTTGCGGCGCTGAGACCACAGCCCGCAAGGCCAGTGTTCTAGTCTTTAGAAAAACTCAGTGCAAAATGGACTTGTAAAATTATACCTCTCACGAAATATCAACGAGTCAACGTCATTGTATTGCTCAGCTATTGAGCAGCTGTGACACTAACTATGGTGGGCGCTCGCTTTCATCCTTCCGATGCGCACGCGACTGCTATCAATGATACGAAAAAAAAAACGCGCTGTGTCAACCTCTAGAACTGCTCTTGCCGCAATTTCCACACGTGCAGTTCCGTGGTCGTTATAAACATCTTAATTAAAGAGCGACGACATCATTATTATTTAATGAACCTCTCATCGTGCCTACAGTTAGGTGTAGGGATGATGCGTGGGGTTCTCTATTTGGTGGGGCCAAGCCTCACCACAGTGCCTCCACCCTATTTCACAGGCAGAGCCCAAGAGAGCGCAACTTTTACGATAGTTGAAAAAAGTAAGAAAATAAAAATTGAAGGCCAGCTTCTCTCGAGGGGTGCCACTGCCAAGCTTTAAGAAAGTGCAAAGCTGAGCAGACATTGTTACTCTTCCATTTATGTTTCTGTTTTCTCATCTTTCTTTTTTTTTGCTTTTTTGTCTTTATTTAATATTTCTTTATGTATGTTGATTGCTTGCTCTTTTTTTCTTCCTATTTATACCCATTTCCTCTCTCGTTCTTTATTTGTTCTTTCTCATTTGCATGCGTGGTTCTATCAAAATTACGTCATTCATTCAAGGTTATTCTTTTTTGTGTGCGTGCTGATGATGATGAGTGGTCATCGTCAAGGCCCTCGAAGAACATGCGAAAGTAGACTTCTCCTTGGCGTGAGCGCACGATCGCTCAATATGATACGCATGCAAGATTACGCCAAGTGACGACTGCAGAGCGTGACAGAATACGAAGCAATGAACACTGTCAGCGCTGCTGTATGCCTTGATGTAAATATATTTTGTAGCGTCATCATCATAGCCATTCATCATCATCCTCCCTTCTAGCCACCGCGCCGTGACCCTCGCGCAGCTCATGCCTAGCTCGAGCAAGAAAACATAACGAGTTCACGCACCTCGCTTGTCGGACGCTGGCAGCCGCCACCGCTCTCTTAGTGATTCTGATGAGGTAAAGGACAGAGAAGTGCCGCCCGTGACTGTCAATCATTTAGGTGACACCTCAACAGGTCGGCATAGGGAATGGGGTAGTATGAATGAAAGGGAAAGGTAAGAAAAAAAAGAAGAGAAGAAGAAAAAAATGGCAGATCCCACGTACAGCGCGAATCGATGATATGCGAAGCACAAACAAGAAATGTTGATATGTCACTTTAAAATCAGCACAACCTTACTAGATGGAGGTAAATGATGCCGTAAATGACTTCTGTGTCATGATTATCATTTTTGGATGTGTCGCTTACCTGCGTCATCTAATCACATCACGTGGTACCGAATTTAGTATACGTGGAGCTAGCGAAACGGCCACGAGCACGCTATGAGCGTGGTATGTTCTCGTGTTCTTGCATGACACGCGTGTCATGATTATCGTGTTTGCACCAGTGATATACCTTTACCATCCATTGACGTCACGTAACACCGAATTTGGTATATGTGGAGCTAGCGAAACGGCCTCGAGTGCATCATGAAGGGCCCAATATACTCCAACGTGACGTTGACAAGCGCACACGCTGGGTACAGCGACGTTACCTTAGAAAAATGCGAGCACTCTATAGTCCGACTCCACGCGTGACCAGCGTCCGTCGGCGCGGCCCGGCGACAACCGGCGCGAAATGCGACATGCTGCATTTCGCGCCGATGCGTTACCCAGACAACACTGCGTCTCCCTCTTTTCGTGACGGAAGGACGCCGGATGAACTGAAACCCGCACGCGTCAAAGCAACGCAGCGCGGCGCGTGTCTGCCAGTATATCCATGGCAGAACAGCCGCCTGGCGTGGCAACGCCGGCGTGACGCGATGAAATGAACACCGGCGAGCACACGCAACGCATCACGTCTAAATGTATTGGCGCCTTGACTGTGCCATGTAGTCATGTTCTCACATAACAAGCATCTCATGATTATCATGTTTGCACTAATCACATACCTTCGTCATCTATTGGCGTCACGTATTACCAAATTTGGCATATGTGAAGCAAGCGAAACAACCGCGCTCGCATCATGAGTGAGCATGTAGTCATGTTGTTACATGACACGCGTGCCGTGATTATCCCGTTTGGATGTGTCATTTACCTATGTTGTCCGTTCGGGTCACGTAATACCGAGTTTGGTACATGTGAAGCTAGCGACACGGCCGCGAGCGCATCATGAGCTAGCATGTATTCATGTTGTTACATAACACACGTATACGCATTTCATGTTTATTATGTTTGCACTAGTATCATACCTTCGTCATTCATTCACGTCCCGTATTACCAAATTTGGTCTAAGTGAAGCTTGCAATACGGCCGCCAGCGCATCATGAGCGTGGCTGTGATCATGTTGTTACATGACACGCATCCATGATTATCATGTTTACACCAGTCACATACCTTCATCATCAGTTCACGTACTTTAATACCAAATTTGGTATATCTAACACTAGCGAAACGGCAGCGAGCGCATCATGATTTGATTGATATGTGGGGTTTAACGTCCCAAAGCCACTATATGATTATGAGAGACGCCGTAGTGGAGGGCTCCGGAAATTTAGACCGCCTGGGGTTCTTTAACGTGCACCCAAATCTGAGCACACGGGCCTACAACATTTCCGCCTCCATCGGAAATGCAGTCGCCGCAGCCGGGATTCAAACCCGCGCCCTGCGGGTCAGCAGCCGAGTACCTTAGCCACTAGACCACCGCGGCGGGGCGAGCGCATCATGAGCGTGGCATGTAGTCATGTTGTTACATGACACGCATGTCATGATTTTCATGTTAGGGTCTGTCGCTTGTGTCCGCCATGCAATCATGCCATACCATGTAGTTATGAAACATGCCATGTGAACGAAACCGCTGCAAGAGCTGCAGGACCATAAATTGTAAATTATGACATTCATGACATACATGTCATGATTTTCATGTTGTGACAAGTCAAATATGTTCTTCATACAGTCATGCTATGTCATATGAAGTTTGGTATCGATACCATTATCGAAATGGCCAGGAGAGCTAAATGTCGTAGGCGGACGGACGGACAGACAGACAGACAGACAGACAGACAGACAGACAGACAGACAGACAGACAGACAGACAGACAGACAGACAGATAGATAGATAGATAGATAGATAGATAGATAGATAGATAGATAGATAGATAGATAGAGATAGAGATAGAGATAGAGATAGAGATAGAGATAGAGATAGAGATATAGATATAGATATAGATATAGATATAGATAGATAGATAGATAGATAGATAGATAGATAGATAGATAGATAGATAGATAGATAGATAGATAGATAGATAGATAGATAGATAGATAGATAGATAGATAGATAGATAGATAGATAGATAGATAGATAGATAGATAGATACGCTCAAAGTCGCCGAAGTTCGCAAAAAATGCTTCGCATTTAAAAAGTCGCATTCGATCCGCCCCCTGTATGCCCGCAAGAACACACGCACGCAACACGCAATCGACCGTAAGACCACTGAGAAAGCCGGGGGTACAGTGGTGCACACGATTTAACGTAGGCAAGAAGAAGAGTGGGGACCTCGGAACTCACTTAGAAAGTCCGGCTATCCTCGATGCCTGCAGCTCTTTGGAGGTGTAATCCATGGCCGCAGCAGCAAATTCTTGCTGCTCACAGTTCAAAGGGAGCAGTGGGAGCACGGAAAGAATTGACTGCACCAGCAAGTTAATTGCTGTGGCCGACGAGGGGCAGGTAGGGGCCAACGGCTTGGAGGAAGCCGCCGGTGCCGTCGTCGCGTTCTTGGGTACGGCGGCAGGAGCCGGCGGCAGGAACCGGTGGTTGCGGAACCACTTCAGCCTACAGGAATAAAGTAGCGAGATTGGCACGGCCACGCTGGCCGCCTTCGACGTCGTCTCACGTCTCTCTTTTATTCTCGCCGCTACATATTTCTTACCGCTCTCATAAGGTGTGGTTTATTCTACGACAGGCCTAGCCCATTTAAGTGTTCCGCCCTTAAAATGAATATAAAGCAACAACGTGCTTCCCACTACAGTGGGCCTTTGGTCCCCTCATTTAAGGAAGCTAAAGTGGGCAGTAAAGAATATAGTTAGAGTATAGCATCACTCGCCCTCGGCCGCCGTTATTATCAAAGACTGCCAGGCCTGTGCTGCACGCACAGCACAATCGCAGCGAGAGTTTGAAGAACGTCCTTTCTAGGGCCTTTTTTTTTTTCAAATACTCTTTGGGTAACTGCTCCAAGCATACTTGAAAAGCACCCCATATTCCATTAGTCATAATTTTTGTGTTGTGTGGAGGCATGCACAATGCCATCCTTCATCACTCTTCAGAGAAGCGTAGTACCTGCTAAACATTTGCAAGGAATTTGAGCAATTTTTGCATGCTCTGGCTGACGATGATGAAGTATCATGCCTGTAGCTTCAGTAATGGGTTAGAGCATTCGACAACCCATGCACTCGTTACGCAATTCACATTGTTTGACGCCTGATTGTTCCTGGGTGGTACTGAAACGTTTTATTTTACTAACGATAACGTTATTCTTTTCTCGAAATCAAGCATGCCCAGGGTAGGCTTACAATGGAGTTTCAAGAAACGGCGTGGCTCAGTGGTAGAAGACAGGAATGAAGCGCAGTTGATCCGGGTTCTTATCCCATCGTGATCTTGATGTTTTTATTCTTAGTTCCTTTTTATTGCGGTAATATTTACATTACCACTTTAGGCTGACTTTTGATGTCGCCGTCATTTCCCGGATATGCATAGGTATGTATATATCTACAAAGGCACAAGGAAAAATAAACAAGAAGATCAAATTGCAATGAACCATCCGGACTATGCAAACCAGCGACCAATTGCTTTTCAGGACGCTGCATTAACCAAGTATACCACGCCGCTCGTACTGTTCATCACACCAACGGCAAGCTATGTATACTGTATACACCATTTGTAAGTGGCTTACTGCCAATGAACTTAAAAGAATTGCATATGAGCTCTGCGGAAGCCCGCAAGGTGGCAGAATGTTTGAGAAAGCGAAAGAAGACAACCAGCCGTTTGTAGCACAAAGCCACAAGGAAATTCTACTTTCTCGGAAAGAAAAGCCTCTTGGTTGCCGAGAAGTTGCCCCAGACCAGGACAAATTTTTCGGCAACTAAGACACTGTTCTTTCTGAGAAACCTGTCAGCGCAATTTTTCGGCAACTAAGAGGCTTTTATTTAAAAATCCGTCTGGATTTCCTTGTGGCTTTTATTTCTAAATCCGCCTGGATTTCCCCGTGGCTTTCTGCTACAAACGGTTGGTTGTCTTCTTTCCCTTTCTTAACTTAAAAGAAACATACTTGAACAAGGCATGTCTTTTGCTTTGACAAGCCATACATGCTTTTCCAAAACATTGACGAGTCTGGTGGGTTGATCGATCAAAGGGTGGGCTCACTGAATCACATACAGTTAGATTAAAGGGGCACTCCAAAATGTCTCTGGCTCCACTCTCACCCTGAAGCAACAACAAAAATCGCTCGCATCAAGTCCAGTGCCTATGAATGCGGTTTCCCTTGAAATGCGCAACGCCATTATCGCTTTAGACGGACAAACTCAACTCGCTGCCTCATGTGTGTTTTGGTGACGCTTGCACTATTATAATACCGCACGGCTTTGTCGTCGCAACAGTGTACATTTCACCACAGACACCACAGACCCTGCAGACTGACGTCATGCACTTCTTGCTGCATAACTACTCTGTGCGGTGTGCCAACAGAATGTTGCCATGATAGCCACTGGAGACTTCAACGTTAATGTACTTTCGATGACGAAGCCTGTCTTCTTTCATTATATCAGACTTCCTTTCTAAACGTGACAAGTCAGTGGCTTGTCACGTTTCTCAATACCGAAATTTTACTTCGCCTCCTGTCATACGTTACGCAGTCATTAATTTACATCAGCATCCGTTTAGAGAACAAGGTTAATGCATTGCTGTCGATTCTATCAGAATCGGCCCGATTCACTACATTCCGTATGGTTCCCTAATCTCTTAGCCTTACTTCGTAGAACAGCCCGATATATTGCTATCGCGTTTATCGATGCAGCATTGTTCCGGAACTGTGACTTTTTTTCTCATTTCGCGTGATAGTGGTTGCGGACAACTACAGCGCAAACGACCCTTGTAGTGATTTTATAACCGGCTTCGCTGTAAAACATTCATGCCCATAACCTTGCTCTCTTAACAATGAAGGTTCATGGCCGAGTGAGTAAATTTATTCGGCAGACTTGGCACCCCTATAGATTATTATGGCAAGACCGGGCTTCCTTACACCACCCCACACACACACACACACACACACCGTGTGCGCATGCCTGTAGGTACCCCCTGTTACCCATGCTCTCCATAAAAGCCCCCTAAAATGGCTCTGAAGGACGGGCATCCAATACCAGGGGTAAATATTCACGTTCAGCTGATAAAACTCACAACCTCTCCGACTCAACAACAAGAAAATTTCGAGTAGGCATTCCGTTCCAATAACATTCCGGCTTTTTACTTTCCAGTAATGCCAAACATAATTAACAGGGGAATGAGCTATTGCGGCATGCTTGAAGTTACCGCGGGGATATTAATACTTCCGAGACGTGGTGAGATCAGCCCACTGTTTAGGTAAAATAGAAATATCGGCAAGGTATGGTTGCGAAATGCCAAATAACCATGCTTGAAAAGCTGTTCGTACAGGTCACAATGCCCCAGAGTTTTGCGTATACCCAATAGCATGCAGTCACAAGATTGGTTATTGACAGGCGTAGCTTATAATATACGTCTTTCAAGTGTCATGTACCCACCATTAGAAAGAGCACTTCGTGCGACAAGTCTACATCACGGATATACATAAAAGCAATTGAGGAAAACCTATATCATCCATGCCGTTTGTGCGGCAACGTCTATCACTCGCATATTTAGGGAAATAAATCGATAAATTTGAAGAATGCCGTGCTTCAAAATGTTTATAGAAACGATAAACGTGCGCGTGGGTTCAGAAGCATGAAAAACTCTGCATCTTTATTTCAAGGATCTAGTTCGCGGAAAAACGACCACAGTGAGAATGCTTGATCATCGATAAACATTAAGACTATAACAAATTACACGCAATGACAAGGCCTACTGCGAATCGCCACAGGAGTCAGCGAAACGTCTCATGCACCTGAACAAAGGCTCGACAAAAATAGATAGCAGCGCGAAATGGCAGCTATTGTCCCCCAAAAAACCTGCACTTTCTTCGGGGGTCCATTCGCGAACCACGTTCGCACTTAAACGCTTTAGCGAAGGGTGCGAAGTTCCCGAGTGGCACGTTGCAACTGGCACCGAAGTCGGCACGGCTGTCGGCACAGAGAACGTAGCAGTAGTTAATGAAAAACAGCTGGTCATGAGTGTACTTCTCGAGACCCGGTAGCCTCTGATCGTGCGACGTGTTGAACGCGCTGAAGGCGATCTCCAGGCCCGGAACGGAAGGGAATAGCTGTACGGGCGAACAGCACTCGGTGGCGTTGAGGTCACACGCGAGCCGCTCGCGGTAGTTCTGAGACCGATTGGACCCCCACCACAGCGCTCCGCGGCCTTCTTCGTCTAGCGTGACGCCCTTGGAGTCGAACGCGCGGGCGACCTCGCGCGCCAGCACGGAGACCGCACCAGCGTTGAGCACCTCCATGCCGCTGCGATTGTAGTAGAGTGGCGGCTGAAATAGGGCCATCGGGAAGCGGACGCTGTTGAGGGCGTAGATGTAGAAGGACCGCGTGTAGCCCGACGACACGCGGCGACCGTACAACCCGAGGCGATACCGATCCTTGCGCGTCGCCTGAAACCAGTAGGACGCCTCGGCGAAGTTGGCGGCGAAGTCAGCGCCCATACGCGGGAAGGTGCCAAAGAGCTTCTCGCGCATCTTCGAGTCGAGAAAGGCCGGTCGCGGTATAGAGCTGCTTGCCAAGTACTTAGTCTTTTGCAGAGCGGCGTGACGGGCGTTCCCGATCCACGGAAGCCGATCGATGAGCGAAGCTGCCGAGTTCACGACCGACTCGAAAATGAGCGGTGAAGTCGATGGCAGGTCGCCGATTGTCTGACCAAACGGCAGGAGCGAGCCGAATCGGGATTGGACGTATTCGAGGCAGCTGTATGTCTTCAACGTCGAGAAGAAAGTGGCGTCGTCGCTCCCGGTACTGTGGAACCTTAGTTTCGGAAGGTCCAGAATGACCCACAAGTGAGTCTGCACAAAAAACCATGACAATCCGATCAAGAATTCCGCCTTGCTGTACTTAGCTAGCAGTTTCTGCACGCCGTCGACAAGCCCGTAGTCCTCCACCACGACCCAGTGGTCAGAAGACCAGCTCACGTCTGGAGAGAAGTGTTTGTTGAGCAGGCCGAGCCAGATTGCGGCATCGACCCACGGCGTCGGATTGTCGAACAGGTCTAGTCGGAACCAAGTCTGGTTGGGGTCGCCCTTCGTGACTTGTCTCTGGACGCTGAGCATGTCGCGGGTCAGGTTCCTCAGGAGGAGAGGATGTGCTTTGTCGCCGCCAGCTGCCTGGCTCAGACCCATGTACTCGACGTACTCCTGCACGTGACCCTCGTAATTGTCGGGCTCCTCGTAGTGTACCCAGCTGGTCAATGGCTTTCCGTGGCTCAGGAACAGCGTGACGGGACGACCACTTACGTTCACGAGCTGGGCGTCGAAGAGGAAGTTCTCGTTCCAGTTGATGGCCAAGTCGAGCATGACGTCCAGTGGTTCTATGGTCTGGTTGGGCATCTGTTCGGGCCACGGAAGGTGCATTCTGGTGCGCAGCTCTCTGAATTGCTGAAGTCTCATCTTCGATGTGGTAGAGGTCGCGGACGAAGCATTGCCGTTGCTGTCGGGCGTGGTGCAGCTTTTGAAGAACTGTGACGCCAGATGCGTTGCTGCATTGGCATCTTGCGAAGTGGATCCTGTGATCTTGAATAGGTCCGACTGTAGCTCAGCGATGGCCCGTTCCGCGAATGCCATCATCAAGCGGTCCGTGTACACTGCCACAATTAAGAAAATATTGTGTTCAGTTCAAAGCATGAACTCAATCTTGTGCGCCATAAAAGAAAGAATTAGATAATCTGGGATACACCACGTCTTCGTTACGTAAAAAGATTAAGACATTGCGCAACAGTTACAGGAAAAACGCAAGTTAAGGAGGATTCACGTTGAGGAATATCACACTTGACGGAGTCTGCAATCTGTTATAACTTTGAAATTCCGTTTTCTCGAGTTCTTTTTCCTTCGTGTTTCAATTAATACAGTAGATATTTTTCACCTTTTACGGTACTTCGTCAAGTGTCTCCTCCCTAACTTCCGTTTTCTCTGAAGCTGCATTGCAGTTTTTACTACGATGGTATTCACAGTCTCGACAGCTTTTTGCCATCGCACGCATGTCCCGTATAGTAAGTCCACACCCGCGAGTAATAGCGCGCGAGCGGGATCGACGAACGCGGTTGAAGCAGACATCAAACGAACTGGCCCATCTCTGTTGCTCAGAGGGCGCATGTGATAAGATCTCGCCTGATAGATCACCCGTTGAAGGATCAAGCACAGGGAAACGCCCCGCCCACCTTTAACGAGCATGAAAAAACACGAGGAGAGTGGGTTTGCTCATGTAATAACCATGAACAAAATTTTACGGGCGCAGCCCCGCCACGGTGGTCTAGTGGCTAAGGTACTCGGCTGCTGACCCGCAGGTCGCGGGATCGAATCCCGGCTGCGGTGGCTGCATTTCCGATGGAGACGGAAATGATGTAGGCCCGTGTGCTCAGATTTGGGTGCACGTTAAAGAACCCCAGGTGGTCGAAATTTCCGGAGCCCTCCACTACGGCGTCTCTCATAATCATATGGTGGTTTTGGGACGTTAAACCCCACATATCAATCAATCATTAGCTGCCATTTTAAACTCGAATGCAGTTCTTAGTCGGGCTGTGCAAGGTGTCCGTCAGGATCCGTCCACCACCCTCTCCCGTAGCAACAGCTGTGGGCGCGCGGGCTTATCCTCGCCCCTTGCAACCAGGGTCCTCACCTCATTGACTTGAACATGACTTGCCACCGCCTCAATGCAGGGCGTTGGAAACGCGTTTGTAGCGTTTGTGTTGTGTTCGCTGACATTATGGCCGTCAGGTACAATGATGCAGTGCATCGTCTCTCGTTCTCTCGCCGTTCGCTATCTCTCCTCCCTGCGCCCCACTCTTTTGTCCGATGGAGTTAAGCACGCCCCCCCCCCCTCTCGACCATTCGCTGGCTTATTAATGTGTAAATAAATGGTTACGGTACAAATCCTCGTCTCGTCAATAATTTACGCCATTAAAATTACTATGTTGTGCACTCGCGGAGCAAGAAATGCCTTCGCATTTCCTCACGATTCCCTTTGAAGAGGAAAGGTGGAATATTTTTTTTCTTTGCCGCGTTTGTTTTCGCAGTCATACTTCTCGGCGGCTGATCGTGAGTGCATGGCCGTGGCGCAAGCTTCGAAAGTTTTGTGTTAGGTGACACTGCAGTCCCGTGTTCGTAAGAAACTCTTGATGTATACCATGCAAAAGTGTGTCACAGTTTTATGTGCTAAGGTAATCGAGAGCTGCGAATGCTAGGTGGCGACAGTTGCACCCGGCGGCTTCTCCTTTTAAGAGCTCTCTCAAACCGAAACTGAAACTGGTCAATAATGAAGGGCTGGTGAATAATTATCTGTCGCGTGTTGAAGCAAACGATGGGTCGTGGAATGACTAACAGGTCCCCAGCAACACGTTGCAGCAGAAAGCACCGCCGCGGGGGTCTAGTGGCTAAAGTTCTCGGCTGCTGACGCGCAAGTCACAGGTTTCAATCCCAGCTGCGGCGGCTGCATTTTCGATAAAAGTGAAAATGCTGTAGGCTCATTTACTCACATTTGGGTGCATGTTAAAGAACACATGGCGGTCAAAACTTCTGGAGCCCTTCATTACGGCATCTCTTATAATCATGCGGTGTTTTTATGATGTTAAACCCCACATATCAATCAATTAAGTCACATGGCAGCAGACCAATGCGAGGCCAAAATTTTTGTGTCAGTACCCCTTTAAGCGACAACCAATTTGTTAAGCTTTCGTCACGAAACAAACATCCTTTCTATCGTCTGTAATTCCACCATCTCTCATGTCATAGGCCATCATACATAAAGCCTCCTATCTCTCAATAGATCAACAAAGGTAGAGAGATGTCCTCACCCGGTGCCGCGTTTGCAAGACCCTTGGTTAGACGGCGCTCCCAGGAACTGCAGACGAACGCGTGGAAATCATCGCATGGGTCGATGGACATGTTGAGCGCGGTGAGCAGCACCTGTGCATGGTGTAGGCATCCCTCGCTGGTGCATCTGGCGAATGGCTCGCGCCTGATTCGCTTCTTCACAAACAGCGCGAGCAGGAGCAGCGTCCCGAAGAGCAGCGCGAAGCACAGCAGCTGCACAAAGCCCACACGCGGGGACTTGTGGGTGCGAGGGGCTCTCTCCAGCACTTCTTCCACTCGGCCCTCGTTTTCGCCTTCGACCTGATCACAGAAATTCCCTTTTGAGTCATAGGTGTGAAAGCCAGAGACTGTTTACACTGATCCCCAGCTGAATGAATCAGTGTTTATTCTATAAACCTCGAACCGCGCTTGTGCGAAAGCAGTCATTGACCTACAGTATTATTGGGTTGAATTTTTATTTATTTTAAGACAAAATTGCTTTACGCCGGGGTCCACCACGGCTCCCCTGACGTATTTCTGTTACGGATATGACATCATAAAATATATAATTGCAGATTGCATAGACAAAACAGAGAAGAAAAAGTTTCACATCGTGGCGTCGAACCAGTGACCTCGCGCTCCTCAACGAGCGACGCTTACCACTACGCCACAAAACGAACGTTTATAAACTAGTGAACGGCGAGTCAACTCTATACCTAATGTTCCACTGGCGGCCCTCATACCTCAGCAACTTCAGCGCGTTTTCGCCATCAGTAGCGACATGGCGCCACAGGCAGGCGGTGGGCGCCTGCGCTCTACCATCCCGCGCGCAGCTAAGTGCGCGCACCTCCACATGGTGAGATCAAAGGGCGTGTAGATGTTGTTTAGCGTGATGGGTCACTCGCACGAGCACTTCTCTCGGGATTCGGGCACTTTGTACCTCTTGTGTTTTCACCAGAGCTCTGCTTTGAAGTTAAGTGGTTAACTAAAGCGCGAACGTCACTTCGCATGCTGCCGCGGCCGCGTTTGCGAAAGGAGCGCACCGCTCACACATACGATGAAGTAAAATTGTGACAGTTGTTCGCGCTCGCCCTGTGTATACCTGTGCGTTCGTTTCGTGAATACTTCTTTCTGTTCAAGCAGTATGCTTTCCGTGCTCAGCTGGGACAGTTGTTTGTCCGTACTCGTCCTGTGTTTGTTCCTTTCGTGTGTGCTCTCTGCTTGTGGTGCGCGCTGAAAATTTTGAGCTGCTTGCCCTTCTTCGCGTGACGTTACAAGTTGTTGCTGTCAAATTCATTTCTACGCCATTGTGGCGAAAACATCGCACAACGAACGCTCAACTACCTCTGCAAGGACACGTACCGCTTTCGTGTTATACCGATTCCACGAAAGAGGAATCAGCCACTTTTTAATTGATTAATACCACAAAGGACCCGTAATAGGCAAAGGGTGAGGGGGTAAGGCACACAGTACTTCTATACACGTATTGAAGATTAGCACAGAGTGAAAACAGGAAAAAAGAACTAATTACCCTCAAATACAGCTTCTCGAATAAAACAACAGGGAAAAATAAATAACGGTTACATATCCAAATGAAAAGAAAGTTGCCTGACATAACATTAAATATTGTGTAGTGAAAAAATATTACGAATAACAGATCCAATAAATATTAAAACACAGCCACATTACTATTTCGTCATTCTACATTATGTACCAAAAACAAAAGCGCGCGAGAGTGATATGTAAGAACCGTCATAATAAGATTGAATAGCAACCTTGCATAAGCTTATCACAAGAATAACATATAGATACATACAAAAAGTAAAGAATACTAAGTGCAATGTGTGGAAAAATGTTGAATTGAAGGCAAAAAGTATCTTGGTTTTTAAATGAAGCAATGTTGCACAGTAAGCTGTTCCAGAGACGAGTAGCACGCGGTACTAGTGAAAAATTAAATGATCGCGTCACACCGTATACGTGGTCTTAATTCGAAGTGTTGTGCAATTTCCGCGATCTGTAGACTGGATGATTCAAACATGGTAGTGGTACGAGTGAGGGATCTCATGAAACAATGACTTCATACTCCTGAAATGGCGCCACATAGTAAGACGAAAACACAAGAAAAGACCACGAAACGCAAGCGTCAGCTCTCTGAAATTTTCTCGACATGCGCAAAACAAATTATGCCCACACATGTTTTGTGCTTGTCTATTAAATTTCACTAGAGAATCAGCGCTTGTGTTTCGTGCTGCTTTCGTTTTACTTTGTGGCGCCGTTTCAGTAGTATGAAGGCATACCAACTTACCCAGTTGTCAATCATTCTAAGAAAAAATGACTGCAATGGAATATTACGGCGGCTACCAAACGGCGGCAATGATAGTTTTGTTTTGATCTGCGCGATACTAGACAGGGCCCTGTAGTTGTGAGCAATGAAATGGCTCGCCCTATTTGGAATGATTTGGAATGCTGTGATAAGGTATTTCTGATGTGGTGACCAAATGGAAGACGCATACTCCTGCTGCGGTCGTACAAACACTAAAATTTGATAGTACATTTTGATACTCTAGTTAATGATGGTCTGTTATTCACAATTATAATGACACCAAACAACGTTGCCAAGGAAATTATAGGGTATTTTATTAGTAGTAATTGTTATGTAAATATAACGAAAGAAAAGTGGACGAATAGATAAATCGGGCAGGGACTGAATTTGCGACCTTCGAATAACGCATCCGATGCCCTACCACCTGAGCTACCATGATGGCCTTTTACCTTGTCCGCATAATGGGATATATATCTGCATTTTAACGTGGGTGTGTCAGTCAGCGCCCTCAGTAGCCATGATGGTGAGTGGATGAGGGGACAGTAGACGGGAGAATAGCCAACGTGGTAGCTCAGTAGTAGAGCGTCGGACGCCTCATTCGGACTTCACAGGATCGGTCCCTGCCCTGCCCCGCCACGAAGGTCATGGTTAACGTACTCGGCTGCTGACCCGCAGGTGCGAGATTGAATCCCGCCTGCGGTGGCTGCATTTTCGATGGAGGCAAACATTCTAGGCCCATGTGCTCAGATTTTGGTGTACGTTAAAGAACCCCAGGTGGTCGAAATTTCGGGAGCCCTCCACTACGCCGTCTCCCATAATTATGTGGCGCTTTTTGGGACAATAAATTCCACATATATATTTATCTATCGGTCCCTGCCCAAGGCAAGTTATTCTTTCATCCACTTTCTTCACATTTGTATTATATTTAATACTAACAACTTCTAAAACTTCCGTAGCAATGTTGTTTGTTATTTCTCATTAATATGGTTTGTGACAAAAACAAGCACATAAAGTTTCCATTACTTTCCTTCAAAGTGTTCTTGTTGTTTACGTTATCGTTTTTCGGACTCATGATCTTGTTGTAGTACATTGATTATAAGGCATTATAGAGATAAACCTATTCAAGTTGTCTCTGCGATATCCGCTGGTTTAAAAAGTCATAGCTTCGCCGCAAGGGCGAACCAATGAACACGACTGCAAGAAATTGGAAGGTCACGCACAAAATGGCAAGCAGGTCAAAATATGCCCCATGTTTTTTACGCACAATTGACGCATGAGGCGTACTCAAAGATACACATGAACGCGAATAAGTGTCTCAGTTGTTAGTTCGCTGTGTTTGAAAAGCGCGCCATTTTCGTAAACGGAGACTGTGCAACGATTGCAGTGACCTCTGTGTGCCAGGTAACTACAACAGAATTGTCCCAGTTAAAGCCCAAGGCCAGCCAAGACAAACGATCTTCCCCACCACTAGCTAAGGGCGCGCGAGTGAGCGTCCTTCCTCCTTCTCTCCGCGGGGCAAAGTACGCGTGGAAGATGAGAGAGCGCGCCGCCGCGTCATGACGATGTGGCGACGCGCGCTCGTTGCACTGAAAACACAATAGTTCCCCCCTAGATGCCCGTCACCAGCAGTAAGTGGAAGATATAAATAGCTCGCTGTTTGACCGTTGAAAGAGCTTCTCCTGCGTAGCTCAGTGGTTAACGCCTTGCACTCACGATTCAGAGGTCCCAAGTTTGATTCCGTGCGCCGGATTCTTTTTCTGGATGATTTTCCTTTCTTGCGTTTACCTATATATAGACACGTATACATATACGAAGAGCGACGCCAGCGGCAAAATCTAGCTGAGAGTGTTCATATATTTCCTATCGCAATAAAATGATCTGAAACGTTTTCACTACCACAGTCGGACTGGAGAGACGCGTGGGTACGCCCTCGCATTTTCATTCTGGCGGTGTCCCTACACATATTTACAGTTAAACAACTACGAAAATGAATGGCCAAGGAGCATACGTGTACTCACACTTCTTTTCGACAATCTGCTGACGTCGACGTCGGTGCCTTTCTTCTTGCGAGCACCGTCAAACGAAGCGCCCAATCGCTTGCTGAGGTCGCTCGCATCCAATTTGCCTGATATGACCTGAAAGGAGAAGAGACAAGATTTTAGCAGCCATATGTCACTACACCAAAAAGCCATGTAGTAACGTTGCTTGCTTGTCCACCACATGCGTCACACCACATGAATCATCACTACCAGAGTCCTTCCTGCTACTCATGCAACCATGCAAACCATGAGAGTGAATGTTAATCAGCGCAAGTCCCTCGAGTGGAACCACCTGTCGGGGGATATTCTGGCCGTTTATAAGAAAAAAAATAGGTTTGCGAATATTTAACTAAATCATTACAATAGTGAGAAATATTTCTGTCACTCAGTTTCTTATTTTTTTTTCGTTAAAGTGTACCGTGGCGTTTTTATTATCTCTACCTTGTGTAATGCCACACCCTGGATATTAAACAAATAAGCCCGACAGACAGACAGATCTTGAATATTTGATTGATTGATTGATTGATTGATTGATATGTGCGGTTTAACGTCCCGAAGCCACCATATGCGAGACGCCGTAGTGGCGGGCTCCGGAAATTTCGACCGCCTGGGGTTCTTTAACGTGTGCCCAAATATGATAACACGGGCCTACGACATTCCCGCCTCCATCAGAAATGCAGCCACCGCAGCCGGGATTCGATCCCGCGACCTACAGGTCAGCAGCCGAGTACCTTAGCCACTGGACTACCGCGGCGGGGCAGATTTTAAATATTTACCGAAGGCGACAATCAGATGAGGTTTTACAGCAAATTTGGCGCTTATGAGATGTCGTAATCATGCCTCAGTCTCAAGCCATGGCTGCTTACCTTGGAGCTGCTGTCCAGGCTTCCTTCCTCTCCTTGGCGGCGGCTTCGGCGACGACGCCTGGACTTTTTGTCCTTTTTCTTGCGCTCGCGGGTCTTGGTGTGCGTGGATCGCGGCGTACCCCCCGACGTCGACGGACCGGCAGGTTCTTCGCCTCCGACTGTCGACATGCTTGTCTTGCCGTTGGCGTAAAACGGCAAGACAGTTGCAGTGGTGATGTGTCTGAGGAACGAAGCTTGCGTCTGGAAAAAGCAGCGCGTAGGCCAGGATTTTGTAGGATCAGAAGTGGAATGCTGCTGCACGAGCTGGGTGGGTTCTTCTTCTTCCTACACTTCTATTGGATAGTCGGCTCGTTTATTGGGAAGCGACCCAAGCCGTTGCAAGGTACGTTTGTTTCCTTTTAAGGCCTTTCATGCATCACCGAAATTTGACCATTGGCGCTGGCGTTCTGCGGTGTCGGGGATGAATGATGCAAAAAATGATCACGTTACGTCGCCGCCATGTAACGGCTGATGGCCTCAGTAATCACCTAAATTTGCGTCGCAATTACGACGCCCCTGTGACGTCACAAGACACGTCACATGATGACGTCTTCACATGACACCATATTGTGTTCTAAGGTAGTGTGATCACGGAGGCAATGCAAGACCATGTTAGGTTGCTCAGATCTTGGCGGCAGAAAGCTTTAGCATGGTGTCTGAGCAGGATCGATGCCTCCAAAGCCGTATGTAAATATAGTCTGGTGAATGGATGGGACAGTGACATCGCGGTGGGGTGATGACGCTTACCACGTCTTTATCGCACTGAAGGAACGCACCGTTTAAGTACTGTTCGCCAAATTTACGCTACCTGCTAGGTGGCTGCCCAGCCAAGCTTGCTTACGTTCTGTTCGGGCGTGAACTGTCGTGCCACTAAATAAATTTAGAAGGCCAGATAGCAAAGGAAGACTGTTCTTCAACTTTAATGACGAGTATTGTTGTCAATGGCTCTCGCTGGCGACATGATGTTCACGAGAAGTGGACTGGAGTCGAGACACCTTGATCCTTCCCAGAAACGGGCTTACCGCGGCGGGAAACATGCCACAAAAGGAAGGGAATCTTGTGAGCTGCATTGTGCGAAAGCGCCGACTGCCACCCAGGATGAGCATGCCTCTTATTGGCAGGTTGTGCTTCTCTCACTAGTAATAGTAACGCTGAATAAGCTTCGTGCATCGTTTCAGCAAGGAAGAGCGTAGATGTAACCAGTAAGCTGCAATCAACGCATTTCATTCACCGGTAATCATCTCAGACTGCTCAAAACGAAGCACCGCTATGTTCATCGTGTACGCACCGCCGACCGTGGACACTCACACTACCGCAGCGATGATGCCGCCACCTATAGCCCGACATTTCGACCAATAGACAGCTTCTGCATTTCACAGTGGACCAGAAGTGAGCAGTGGGGCTTGCCCGAATTCTGTGGCGCATTTTAACTGGGTACTTCAAAAGACGTTCCAAAGGGAATGATGTCGACTATAAGCATAGTCCTGTTACGCTGGAGCAAATCTAAAAACATGTATCCTGTCTCGTGGCTAGTAAGAATGCTATGAAGCCTCTCATGACCACGTTATTACTGCTGATGTCAAGCGAAGGACCTAACACTACCCTATTTATTAAAGGGACACTAAGCGCAACAAACAAGTTCACGTCAGAGTGAAAGACCAATGTTTCAGAACATACAAAACGTCAGTATTATCAACAGCAGTGCTCTACTAATCTAAAAATCAGGGTAAACAGACGAAAACACGTGCGCCACGAGTGGGACATTTCGAAAGTATAGTAATACCATCAAAGCGTATGACCACAATTCATCACTGGTAATCAAACCAGGTGCAGTTAAAAATCTAACCATGCGTAGCATTGCAACAGGAAATGAAATACTGCTTGTCCGTTTCTGATTGATCTATTGAAAAAAAGAGAACCACCTGGCGTTATACGTGGAATTATGCGAGTTGTACAAAAGTTCCGTTGTCGCAGAGTTAGGCTGGATAGGTTATGCCAACTGATGAAGCCCAGCTGAACCAAACAAGCAGAAGTTTGTCAGCTACCATTGTTGCTGCTGTGGCTCCCACTACTTTCACTCGGGAAAGGCGGGCAACGTTGGGCAAGACAATTTATACGTCAGGTGGTCTATTTTCAGGCGCTTGATTTGAAGTGCGCTAAAGCGGTGCGGGCCTCTAAAACTTGATTTTATTTCAAAATAAGCATTTCTTAGGCACGAAGTTAGCACTGCGAGCTGTCTGGACTGCTATTTCGGCAGTCAACGTGGACTTGATAGTTACCTTAAGGGTCCCTTTGATGGAATACTGATATTCGGTCAGATTGAAGAGATCAGTTTTTAGCGTTCACAAGGGATATTCTCATCCCCATACCTGACCATCGTCATTCAACACACTTCCTGTTCCCTGCCCGCCCCTCCACAGAGTAGAGCAGCAGGCCAGAGCAAACTGTCACTCAGATCAACCTCTCTGCCTTTCTGTAAATAAACTCTCTCTCTCTCCCTCTCGACTCTGAACAGCTCCGCTGTTAAAACCAGGCAATGCCACTCACATCCAGTCCGCTGAAATATCAAATAGTGTGTATAATTAGCCTAGCAAATGTGTGTAACTCCGCTCCTCTAACTAGCCCATAATTATAACTAGTGTAAAAATAGACTAGCAAGTACTTAACCCTAAAATCTGGCAAGCACCACTACGTAGACCCTATTCACCAAAACTGAAGAGATATATACCTAGCCTTGCGGACTTGCGGAAAGCAGCTCTCAGAACTAGTCTATAGTTGCAACCCATCTATAATTAGTCCAGCAGGTGTGTCACCCAGAATTCGGGCAAGCACCACTGCTCACATCCAGTTTACTAAAAATGTTTTCATTTTTAGGGGCGAAGCTGCTTATGGCGTGGCTTGAGCATCCCTCGTAGTACGTAACCACCAGTGGCACATACCCGAAATAGGTATAACATTTGACCTCCAAGGTGGTGCCGGTGAGAAATTTCTTCTGTGCGTTGTTGAACAATAAAAGATAGTGCTCAATGTACATGCCAATGGCTGCTAATGGGGAATGAGAGACAGGAGCATTCGGCTTTTAGTCAACGCGCACGCTGCGATCCCCATTAGCAGCCATTGGCATGCACATTGAGCACTATCGGACAAGAAAGGGTTGCTACATTATACTCGCTGGGTGTAACCTCCTTAGTTTTAGAAAGGTTTAACGAGCGTTGAGCCGCAGGGCCATGAATACACTGAACTACTATATACCATGAATGAATTCGAGGTGGTTAAAGGGGGGGAAGCAGATACGAAGCGCAAGCCGTAAGAAATTAAAAGCTGAATCCTCCTGTCTCTCATTTCAGATTAGCAGCCACTTGCATGTACATTGAGCACTATCTGACAGGAAAAGTTTGCTACGTTATACTCGCTGGGCGTAACCTCCTTGGTTTTAGAAAGGTTTAGCGAGCATTGGGCCGCAGTGCCATGAATACAGTGAACTAGTATATACCATGAGCTCAAGGTGGTTGAAGGTGGGAAGTAGACCCGAAGCGCAAGCCGTAAGAAAGTGTGCGTGTGCCACCTCTCGTTTAGTCCTTGGAATGTCCACTGAATGGCGGTGCTTCTATATGGGGAATATATGATAAAAAGATGCGAGATGGTGGGACTTGGAGTGTTGGATAGATGGACGAACGGACACACAGACAGATGCATGGATGGACGCATGAACGGACGCAGGGGTGAATGCATGAACGAACGCAGGGACGGGCGCACGAACAGACGCATGGACGGTCACACAGACGGACGCATGGACGGACTAATGTTTCGCCCCACTTTCCATCATTCACTCCATGGATATGCTGCCATTTTTTAGTGTTTTTATTCGTCTTAATTTTCTTTAGTGTTCTCTTACTTTTTATTTCTATCGCAATCTTACTCTCTCTCTCTCTTTTTGTCTAGTTTCGCTCTTTCTTTCAATATCTCATTCTCTTTTTCTTTCCATCCCTCTTTCTCTTTCTGTCTTCACGCCTTCGTTTCTGTTTGGCACTCACACCTGATGCCTGTAGCACATATTCACCTCTAGAGTTTTCTGGTGACACCGCACAAACTTCAGCGAACCACAAAAGCCTCACTGTTAATAAAAGAGTTTTATAAGAATTTGCACTTGCTTTGATCGCCAAAACTCCCGAAACACCTCTCTCAGCCGTCCTTCAGACAGTTAAACCAGCTTCACTGATTTAACGTCGCAAGATCTTATCCGACAGCGCGGCTAAGGGCACTTAAATGCAAATAAACTTTTACAGTGAATGAAAGAAAAGCCTAGCAAGTGAAAATAAATATAAAATAAAAATATCAAGCAATGGAAGCCAGTGCTGACAGTAACGCATTAGAAGTATCGCCGTTATTGATAAAGCATTAATTTTTTTTCGGTAACAGAACATAGTCGTTACAATTTCTTAACTGTGTAAGAGGCCGACAGCTGCCCAGAACATGAAGTGAGACGCATGCACGGATGGAAAGATGGTCCCTCATAGTGGCTAAAACCATTTATCGGGAAAGGTGGACCTATATTTTCATTTATTCATTGAAAATATTGAAAATAGCCTGTGGCGCCACCTGGGGGCATGAGCCTCAGTTAAATGAAGAACCCTGTCATGGGACCGTAAACTAGTGTACTGGTCAACCTGACTACTAGGCCACGCATGTTGCTGACAAACAACATCAGAGCTTGCAACTGCCTCAAGCTGTCACTTCGCAGAGCCAAAACCGGCTGCTCGCGTGCTCTATACAGACGTGGCCGAGGCTGTACATAACACAACACTTACGCATTCAACGATGGTCACAGGATATCAAATTTTATGAATACTACGTATTTTTTTCACATGGTCATAACGTTGATTAAGGCACCAGAATGTATTTTCAAGATGAAACTTTATTTCGCCGACCTTGTGCCCGGTAAATGGGAAGTCAAATTAGAGCAAAACACACTGCCACTGATAACGGTGAACGAAGCGTCGGCCGTCGATAACTGATCACCGTTGGCATGCGCCTCCACTTACACATGAGGCGTCAAACTTTCCAGTCTTATCAATGGTGGTTGCACAATCTCTGGAAGAAGCTTGAATGTTTGCGTCTCGCGCACATTCTTATTAAAATGATGTACTAAAAGTGGGAAGCATCTCGAACACTGAAATGCGATCTACTCAGAGCATTGTTCACAGTCTTTGTTGGCGTAAAAAAGTACAGCTAAACTGAAACAAACGCGCGTGGCAATATGTAGTACTTCTACGATGGCTCTGTTACACTAGCTTAACGTCAATAGTAGTTGGGTGTCATCCGCGGAAGTTGATTGATATGGAGTATTTAACGGCACAAAACTACCGTGTGATTAGGAGAGACGCCGTAGTGGAGGGTTCCAGAAATTTCGACCACCTAGGATTCGTTGACGTGCACCCAAATCTGAGCGCACGGGCCTACAGCATTTTCGCCTCCATCGAAAATGCAGCCGCCGCATCCGGGATCTGATCCCGCGACCTGCGGGCCAGCAGCCGAGTATTTGCTGAAGTTGATTCAAACAAGCAGTGGCCAGGGCTACGATCCCCGCGAGCACCAGTGCTTCATATCATGCAGCTTTCGACTTCTGGCGTTGTTATTATCCACGTTGCTGTTGACATCGTCACGCCCCTAAGCAACTGGTTATATGAAGAGTGCGACTGTTTAATGTAATGCTGTTCGTGGATTTGTACATATCTTTAGCGCCACTCCGTAATTTGTCGCTCAATAAAAAAATTACAATACAGTCACGTTTCATCTGCATGCTTCGCATAACGTCCATTCACTAGGTACGTGGGATATGCCGAATTATCAGTTTACGGAATGAAATCTTCTCAAGACTTTTCTTTTAAAGAAGTATATTCAGTGCACGATGACAAAAGGACACTCATTGCGCTGTTGTGAGTCCACAGAATTCTGAAATAAACATTCATTCATTCATTCATTCCATTCATTCATTCATTCATTCATTCATTCATTCATATATTTCCTGTACGTCTTTTTCATTCAGCCTGCGGAAGGAGGCTAAGGTCCATCGGCTGATGTTTAGTCAAGCAACAGGTTCTATGTTCACATCAATTCGACCTTTGAAGATCGTTTTTTCAATTCACGCATATTTGTTTACAATGTACTGGTGGGTTAAAGATGTCGCCTTGTCTTGTGGTCTCAAAAATATCACTTTGCGCATGCGTATCGTGTATTGCCGTCTAGAAGGTGACTTCAGGCTTCGACTCACGTACGCGGAACAAACTATATGCATACTAACAACAGTGCAGACGCGCTAGCGATTACCGCGCCGGCTGTAGATACAGGAGCTGCAGACACGGCATGTTCCCAAGCAGCATACAAAGCGCTTTGATTGATTGATATGTGGGGTTTAACGTCCCAAAACCACCATATGATTATGAGAGACGCCGTAGTGGAGGGCTCCGGAAATTTTGACCACCTGGATACAAAGCGCTTTAGGCGAAGTTTTTTTTTTTGTTTACGTGTCATTTCTTAACTATTTCATGCCTGAATAATGAAACTGTCGAAGAAAAGAAAAAATGTTTCCATTTTACCGCTTTAAATAGCCACCTTTGAATGATTCCGTTGTTAAATTATCTAAAATGCACCTTTCATGCATACCTTTATGTATACATGTCGTGAATTGTGCACATGCCACAGAAACGAGGACCTTCCAGTGAAAAACGTACTTCAGAATTACGCAACATGTCGTCTGCCACATCTTGAGCGCGTAGACAGCAAATAAACTTAATCATTGAAGATAAAACTTGCGTCAGCCAGGCGAGAATGAACGAAGTGGGCGCTCTTGCACGCGCTTCGCGCTTTCCGCCATCAGCTACAAAACAATTGGTTCTAGCCTGAAATGCATTGAACAAGATAGCACTAGATTTTTCGTGCTGAAAGCTACGTTCCTCGTGAGCACCTGACAGCCGGAATTAAAAGCGGCACGCATTCCCTTCCGTGACTTGCTTGTTCGAAGTTTTAAGGTATGTCGGGGATTCGCGATACCAGGCAGTAAAGGGTTAAGCACTGTTTATCATTCGTATAGTGTGCCTAATTGCTTTTGTTTGTTTCTTCACGCTTTCTTCACAGGAATTGTTGTAGGCCCGTGTGCTCAGACTTGGGTGCACATTAAAGAACCCCACGTGGTCGAAATTTCCGGAGCCCTCCGCTACGGCGTCTCTCAGAGTCATATGGTAATTTTGGGACGTTAGACCCCACACATCAATCAATCAACGCTTTCTTCAGGTCCTACGTCCACCCATTTATTCACTAGCTACCTTTTCATGCCACTTCTTCGGTGAACTATATACTTTACGAGCTTTGTTGGTGCTGCTATTGGGGGAAAAAAACTGCTCAGAAAATCTGCGCTATGAGTTGTATGTCGCACCAAAAAGGCCAGAAGTCAGCCGTGCTAAGTGCAACAAGCTTAATAACACATACCGAAATTATTTCAGCGCATAGTGTGTTTAGTAGGCTACCCGTCCAGTTTCAAGTGCTGTTCAGTCCCTTTCTAATAACCCTGTCACCCAACTCACCAACACTGACCATAATAGCGTTCGTGTAGCTTTTTTTTTTAATACCATCAATCGTTTCTTGTCGGTTCTTGTTAGTTGTAATAAAGGTTGATTGCTTGATATTTTAATGTGGGATTTTACATCCCAAAAAGTATGGTACGATTTATGAGGGAAGGTAATTATTTAGTAATAAATAGTCATATTTAGGTAATACATTTTAATAATACCTACCTAAATGATTGATTGGCTGAATGATTGATTGATCAGTTAATGCTTGGTGGATTGATTGTCTGATTGTTTGGTTGAACGAATCGTTGATCAATTAATTATTTAATTAATAATTAACTATTTATTTATTTATTGATCGATTGATTGATTGATTGATTGATTGATTGATTGATTGATTGATTGATTGATTGATTGATTGATTGATTGATTGATTGATTGATTGATTGATTGATTGATTGATTGATTGAAAACGCACCTCATGTATCGCCAGTCTGTCTTTCGTATAAATACTGATAACAATGCCACCGAGACGCAGAGCGACCTTACCCCTACGGCACCGTTGACCAACTGCAGCGCCTACTGTCCACAGTGAGTGCCTCCAGCTGTCTGCGCTCTCCTCCGCTATGGCTCGCAGAAATGCCAGTAGATGCCGTCCCTTCCGCAGTGCGCACCTATTTTAATCCGCTCTCAGCCGTTTCGCGAGCCCCTGGTGTTTCCTTTCGCTCGTACACGGCTGTGCGAGCAGCAATCATCCACACATACAGGTGACAGTGAAGCAGCAGCGTGCATTATTTACGGAACACTTTGACGTCGCATTGGATCAACCCTAACGGGACAGGTTAGTCACTTCATAACGATATATTTGCTCTGTATACGCGCTTGAGTGCAGCGCAAACTTCGCCGCATGCCGCGCTCATTCGTGTTTGTGGAGATGCTGAGCGCGCATGTGCCTTATTTTATGTGTGTGCACACATATGCATTCTCCAGAGGGACGTTCCTGATTGATTGGTACACAGTAAAAAAAATTTTACCCCAAAAAAGGTGTAAAAAGGATGCTTTTACGTTAGAGCAGTTTTTGCAACACCCTTTAACAACCACAAATGGTCGATTAAAAAAAAGCATCTCTTTATTTGGGTGCGTGCCTCGACAGCACCCTAGACTATGATCTTAGGGTGCTTTTCTGCCTAACAAGGGTGTAGGTGACGATGTATCAGATGAAATATGCAGCAATAGAAGAACACAGAGTTACGATATCTGGGGTTTTACATTCCGAAACCACGATATGATTATGAAGGCCACCGTAGTGGAGAACTCCAGAGATTTTGACCATTTGGTGTTATTTAACGGGTGCTGTTATCGCACTCTGCACGGGCTTCTACCATTTCGCCTACGTCTTAATGCGACGATCACGAGCCGTATCGAACCCGCGACCTTCGGATTCGCGGCCGAGCAGCGTAGCTATACTGTATACAAATATGTGTACCTTGCATTAGATGACTGCCTATTTGACTTATATGTGTGAAGGTGCTCTTCGAAGACAGCGAATACCAGCAGAAGCAAATCGCGGTTCATATATGTAATGGCGATTTACTGCAATCCATGTTACGAAAGCTTTCCTTGGCGTTGGTTATAAGCTACATGTTTGCTATGGGTTATATGCACATGTATGTGGGGCTTAACGTCCCTGAGGCACATACCTACTTACTGAATAGCGTGTGGTACTTTTACAGTGAATCTAGTAGCTTATGGATCATAACTTAGTAGGCCCATCATGGATATACATTAGCAGTGTTTCGCTATACAAATATAGTTTTTTTTCCTCATTTTTGGGATATTCTTGGAAACATCTCGGCGCGCACACAGTGGACGAGAAACGAAAGTGAAACGAAACAAGAGCGAAACAAGCGTTTGTCTTCTCGTCTTTCATTTTCCCGTGCACTGTGTGCGCGCAAAAATGTTACCAAGAATGTCTTCAAACCAACTCGCCTAACTTTCCCTTCTACTAGGTTAGTTTTCAGGATTTACAGTACGCGCTCAATTCCAGGCTCAGTAAGATGACATGATTCCTTGCTTTATTCGCTATAGAATATATGATGTTCTTTTATTTTCAGAAAATTTCATAGCCAACAGCAATAATAGCCCCCTCGGCATTATTGCGTCGCGACGAGTTCACTCTGTCGAACAAGGCTTAGAAAAATATTTCTGGTTAATCTCATTGTTATGGTGTCAACGTAATATATCTCTTTTTTAGCTCTTCGTATAACTATTTCTCTCTCTCCCTCTCTCTCAAGCATTCCATTGCACCGAATTTAGACCTTGAATAACGAACAGAATAACAAATTATACAGGTCATATACAATAAGTTGACGAAACTTAAGTGAATTAAGTTCCGCAGAAAAACTTGCATTCGATTTTTTTTTATCTGGATGCTGAATTGTACAGCAGTTCATGATTAAACTGACATGATTATTATTGTTGTTTCGTTTGGATACTCAAAAACCCCGCACCTCCCCCAATGATGTTATGCGGAACAAAGTATACACGATGAATATAGTGGCGAGAAAATTCGTACAACGCTGCTGCAGTCCGAGCACGTTCCCCTCAGCACTTCGTCGTCGTCATCCTCAGGCATCTACTTAGCCCGTGACAATAGGAAGACAGGTAATAGGAAGAGAACAAGCTGGCAAAGGCTACTTAAATGGTCACAACGTCGGGCAACGTTTTTGAGCAGAGAAAACATAGGGGGAATTAAGGGGAAAAAACAGGAATGATGAAAGCAAACAAATGACACAGAAGCAGACATGCCAAGATTGATGACAAAGTTAATTCAAGCACTCCGGAAACAACTCTCTCGCTGACAAACGGTGGTCTCCAACGTCGCAATCTACTCTGCAAAAATAGAAAGTCAAGGCAAGAGTGAAAACACGGCATGACAACCATTTGTAATTTTCTCTTAGCGCTGGCCTCTTTATTCCTCACCACATGTACGCGCTGCAGCGCGTCAGCACGTAGCGTGGATGCTCGGGCGCCGTGCCTTCTCCTTGGTCTAGCATGTGTAGCTATACGAAACTGCGCGTCCCCCTGAAGCTACATGAAGCAGGGCGGCTTCTATACGTCTTGGTTCAAAACGTTCTTAGCAGCAGCTATAGGTCAATTTAAAACTTCCTTTAAATACGAATCTCATCCCCAAACATTCAACTCATGCATGTTCTTGTCTTACAGGTTTAAAGGGGTCTCCAACTTCGTCTCCCCTCAAGTTTCAGAAAGTGGCAAAGCAGCTTCAATCATGTCCGTAGACGTGAGATACCCCAGGGGACCCCTGTACCGAGATATCGACGGTTTCAGGTTGAACGCCTACGTTCTCGTCGACCTCTATTGTTCCGCGTTGAAGTACAAGCCCCGGTCGGACGACGTCTTCATCGTCACGTTTCCCAAGAGTGGGACGCTGTGGATGCAACAGATCGGATACCTCATATTTCACGACGGATCACCCGCTCCGGACGGCCTGGAATTTTACAAAACCACGCCCTTTTTGGAGATGTTCGGTGCCGAAGACGTGGTGAAGATGAAGCGTCCTGGTCTCATCAAGACGCACCTCCCCTACAATCTGGTACCTAAAAGTCCCTCTGCGAAGTACGTGTACGTGTGCAGAAACCCAAAGGACGTCTGCGTATCCTTCTTCTACCACACAAAAGGTTTCGTGGCATACGACTTCGCCGACGGCAGTTTCGAAGACTACTTTGACGTGTTCACTCAGGGCGCTAACGATTTCGGAGACTACTTCGACCATGTACTCTCCTGGTACGCCCATCGCAACGACCCGAACGTGCTCTTTCTGCGCTACGAGGACATCAAGGCTGACCCGAGGAGCCAAGTGCTAAAGTTCGCCGCTTTCCTGGGCGAAGAGTACCGCAAAAAACTCGAACAACCGGCGACACTGGACCGTGTTATCGAGTTCAGTGGGATAGATTTTATGAGATCCAAGACTGGTGCCGACATAAAGGCGTTCCTCACTAAGCCACTCGAGAACGACGACGACGTGTGTCCCGGTCTGAAGCAGTTTCACTATTTGGCCAGAAAGTATCCCAAAACAGTTGGGTTTATCCGGAAAGGGCAGGTCGGAGACTGGAAGGAACACTTTACGCCGGAGATGAACGCAATAATGGAGGCCAAGATTTATCAAAGACTCGGGGACACGGATCTCATTGATGTCTGGACGAGATATGGTGTGCTGTGAGCGTCAGAACTTGCAGATTATTCTCAGTTGTCGCGGACTTAGTTTTCTTGACTGTGCACACCAGATGGCTCTCAAAATGAATGTTTTTTTTTATAATTTTATGCAGTGGGACGTCTTGCTGGATTGGATTGGATTGGATAAACTTTTATTACTGGAAAGTTGACGAGAACTCATAGTGGGCACTGCCAGAACTTGAAGACACGCTATATTACTATTTGTTTCAACGCTTTGTTATATTTGAAGAGAAGTTAGTAAACGAAGAAATTATAAGGTAATCGTAAAATTAACGTGCATATTAGTGTGCATTGTTGCTGTCGCCACCAAGATGAAGATGTGCGCCGTCGCCGTCTCTATCTCAAGTGCTCAATATGTGAAGCACGACAGAGTGTATTCAAAGCAAGCCCATTCATTTTAAATCTATTATACAGCCATTTTACACGAAGCTCTGTATAGCTTGGATTCCCGCATTTCTTCACAGACATCTACAAAACAAAACAAAAAATTCTACAAAACTGTACGAGAATTTCCTTCGACCTGTACACCCAAGAATAAATTATTTTCTTCGGGTATTTTCCATGTTTGTGGAACTGCAACATAAAATGTGTCATATTCCCGACGAAACTGACAGCTTACGCTGTGTACCTTTACCAGATTCAGCGATTGCATCGCTTTTCATAATTAAACCAAGAACACATGTGCGCATCCACTTGCACTAAACGTTCTTCACATGTGCCGCCAAGCAAACAACGCATGCAAAACATACTACAGAATTTATATTTAACTGACAGGTCTACATGAATTGGTAGTCGACAATCTACATGTATTGGTTGAATAGACATTTTTTTCCCTGTAAAGATCATTAGTGACCTAGTTTTCGGCCACACGAGGGAAATTAAAAGTATGCTAACTAAACGGTACACGAGGAGGCACGTTCGAACAATGCAAAGTCGTTGTGCTCCCCCCACGCCTTTCTCGTACGGAAAAAAAGCCACCTAGAAACTCTTTTTGTTTGCGTTGCTATAGAACTTTGTGAAGGCCACACACCCTTTTATCGCGCTGCATTCAATTGTGCGACTGCCAATCGTCTCTCATACTTCATTGCGCAATCGTTCAAGGGAACGTCGAGCTGGCCTGTCATATCAGTTAATAACCCGCCTTCACTGGCGAACACCTTTCGGACAATGAATAGGAGAACATTTTTTTTACTGTCTATTTCTTCACACGTGTGCAAGCCCCGCCAAGCACCCCAGCGACACGTGCCCCTCGTGCCCACACACGGCGACACTCGGACACATGCTCTACAGAGCGCAGAAACGCTCATCTACTTCAGACAAGTGGGAGAGGTCCCTTAGAAGCTCACTTCTCGCTGACCAGCAATGGGGCAACCCGCAGGTCCACCAAGCGGCCGCGAGGTATATTCCCTGTCAGTCCCAGCGGGGGAGACGCCCGCTACGCGCGAAGTGTCCTGCCGGAAAGTTTTTTTCGTTCCATTCTTCACGCACACCGAGGAGCAGCGCATCGAAAAAAACTCTACCCAGATTCTCCTTCGGGAATAGTACAAGCTATGCACAAGCATAACACTCTCATACAGTACAAGCACAAAATTTTTCAAAAAAAATTTTATTGTAGCGAAGTGCATAGCTGAGGTCTTCTCTGGAACGTTGTTGTCTGGTGGTATCGGAACGACACCATTTATATTCCTGGCATTCGCCAACTGTATGTAACAGCCCCACGTTATAGGCGCATACTGTGAATGCTGAGACGTATGTTTGGCTCCAAATTTTCGCGTAGTCATAATATCTCATAAGTCATAAGAGGGTTTTCATTCCACACGTATGAATATAACTGTGTATTTTTTCAGGCGAGTTAGTGCAATTCTAATTTTATCAAATCAATTGTAAATTGTTTAGATTAACTACTCAAACACTTTTTCATGCAATAACGAAAAAAATGGTGCCGTTGAAGTACGTGTGTAAAGCACTCGGCTTCGCAAATTAGGGCCCTTTTGTAGGAAAACCACGCTTCTCAAGAAGATTCTGAACGTTTTATGGAATGCCATAATGTCATAAAACGGTTCACCTGCGTTTACCTGAGTTTATGTAGTGCAAAAACGTGCAAATACAGATATTTTGGGCTAAAAGCCCCGTTACACCTCTTTGAATCGTCTTTACGAAGTTTCACGTAGGGTAGCAAACCAGCGTGAACAAATTCGTAAGCTCTTCGCTCGCAACAAGCATCCTAACTAGAGTACGAATGTTTCACTCCGTGAGAAAAATACTCGCTATAAATGACGCAACACTTTGACGTATGACCTCTTTGTTTTCTTGTAGCCCCATGAAGACACATAGCTTTTAAGCCGTCTCAAGCCGTTCATTGTCTCCGGTGAACCTAAAACGGGAACGTTAGTGGCCTGAATTACCCGCATCAAGGACGGAAAACATACTGAAGCAATAATCTTTTATGAGCGCCTAAACAAACAAAAAAGCAAAGTTTATGAGTCATTCAAGTTTATTGCCCTTCCTACCTATCTTTGTGGGGCAATGGGAGGACATCCTTCACTTATCCACGGGATAAGGACGTTCGCATTTTCTCGTGTATGTCAGGTGAAATTGGGACACACCATCAATGTATATTTCGCGTTTATAATCAAGGAACGGCATCCTACACAAAAATAAAAACAGTTAAGTGTTGACCGGAGCTTACAATTAAGGACTCTTTACAATTAAGGACTCTGCGATAATGTATCGATGTATACATGCCATGTCTCAGCCCCTGTCACAGCGCACGTCCGCGTTCGCTCTCATCAAAATGATGAATGTATACATCAAACTTTTTATTATTTAAATTAAGCGGCTACAGATGTCAAAACCACGATATTATCATGACACACGTAAGGGTGAGGGATGCAGATTTAAAAACAATTACATTATGAAACTCGTTAAGTGTGACTGGTATACCGCACTGCCCACATATTGCTGACAGCTGGCTGACAACTCTCTGCGACGTGGCGTGATTTCTGGAGGCGTGACTTACTTTTGCCATTTATCAGCACTCTTTGCAAAAAAAAAATATACTTAACACTGAACTAAACATAACTTAGACATTCGTTTTGCCTGAAATTCCATTACATCGAATCTGGTTGGAGTATATTGTAACAATACTGATTGCTGGCATAGTTGGTACTTGCTTAATGACGTGCTTTGGCTGGAAATAACATAAACACAAAGTAAGGTAGAAGTGTTTGGCTGCACATGATCGAAATCGTGAGGGCACCACTTTGTTTAATTATGAGGCGTTGGGCAGGGGGTTGCCGCGTTTGTGGACAATGGGACAATTTGGCTACCTTTTTAGGCTGGTGGTGTTAGAAAAAAAATGCCTTGGCCACTTTCTGGTTACTTTTTTTTCCTCTATATTTAAGACAGATTATCAATATGTAGTTACGTCACAGCCACTGGCTTTCGAGTATGCGATGTCAGAACATGGCAGCCGAGGCATGTTTCTACACTTGCCAAAAGTTCAATTGTAGCTTGCGGCACACAGATGCAATGAAGTTGTGTAAGTGGCAAGGATTCGAGGAAAAATGTTGCTTGTGGCCTGAGTTTGCACACCCCTGCTACTCATCGCAACGTTTAAACGCTATGAGGAAGTGAACAGGAAAAGTAAAAACATTCCGCATCCGAGGCCCTCGGCATTCATTGGCGTTAAAGATCGGTTGCCCGACAATCTGCTTGTGTCATTTCTGAAGATTAGGCACAGACTGAGACTCACGAACATTACCTTCTCGGACTTCATCATTCTGTAAGTGATTGCGAAAGTGGCTACAACTAACGCTTTAATTCTAGCAACTTTGAGCACACTCATGTCGTACTTTAAAGGACCCCAAAGGCAGTTATTTCCGGTGTTTTCCTTTCAATAAAAAGCACCCAAGAAATGTGAAGAAGCTGTCGTACTCGAAACATCGTAAGCACATTCGTCATGCTGCACGAAACGATCCTTACTGTCAATATTTTATGCTTGAATATCATCACTCAAAATTCTGAAGTGTTCATCTGGTACACAAGCCCATATAGCCAGGTAATTTTTTCTAGAAAAGGCCGTTGCTGTAGGTCTACATTATTTGAGACTGACAGTTATTTTTTCATTATCTTTAGTGACACACCCTAATCCCCCCTTGGCTACGGGCTTTGGTGTGCATACGTACTTTTTGGCAGAGAGACATTTCCATTTAGTCGCTTGACATTCTGCACCGCGCCCATAAGGCATCGATAGCTCATTGTCGATAGTTTGACTTTCCAACTTCGAGATGTTCCGCACCGTTCACGGACCCACCGCGCTATTCATCGGGAACGAGAACTATAGTGTTTGTCTATAGATTCTCTATACCACCAATGTCACGACGCAAAGACAAAGGTCGTTGTACACAGATAAAGAAAGCAGTGACAGTTCAGTCTTTTAATACCGTGCTCCAAGGCATTCTTCTTTCTCGTTTCTCAATTTTGTGTAAAGCACATGTTCCATTGGTGATGACGATGGTGAAGAATATATATATATATATATATATATATATATATATATATATATATATATATGTGTGTGTGTGTGTGTGTGTGTGTGTGTGTGTGTGTGTGTGTGTGTGTGTGTGTGTGTGTGTGTGTGTGTGTGTGTGTGTGTGTGTGTGTGTGTGTGTGTGTGTGTGTGTGTGCGTGCGTGTGTGTGGGGGGGGTGCGTGCGCGTGTGTGTGTGGTCAATTATTTATAAGAAAAAGTGATATGATCACTTTAAATGTGTGTACCTAATGGTTTATATATCAGCTAATATAAATTAGCATGATGATGCTACTTTAGATGCTAAAGATCAATTGAACCCACCTTGACTAACTTATATTTTTTTTTTACTTCTGGATGGGGATCCCGGTCTTCGCTCTCGTCTTCTTTTTCCTCCTAGCACCCACGTGGCAATTAGTATTCTTTTAGGCGCGAAGCTCCTTAAGGCATAGGCTTGTCGGCCGTAGTTGTCTGTCGTAGCTACCCCTAGCACGCGAAGTGTTCACTAGATGGTGCTCGCATTGCCCGAGATACTTCGATAAACAAACAAGGCGACAGAGAGACGGTATACAGACATATGAACAGACAGACACCTTCATCATCATTCACTTCCTAGATAGGACGTAATTTTATACAGTATTTGTCCAGTCTTTGATGATCGACTGGGCATAATTCACTCTCACAGGATTAACGGTTTGTCGTTGTACTTCCAGAGCTTCAGGCATTCATTATCATTCGCCCCGTGAATTTGCCGTGCTTTCGTTTTAGTTTCGGTAAAATTCTAGTTTACTCTTTTCTAAAGATGTGCAACAAAATATTTATGTCACGAGATTGGTAAACCGTAGGTTAACAGTGCGTCATGAAGAAACGGAAATGATGGCCCGAGGACACGCCTTCACCTTTATCGCCATGCAGCTATACCATCGACAAAGGCAATCTGAGCTGCGGAGGAAGAGAAATAAACATTTATTGAAGTGGCATACTAAGCTTTCTGTGCGTTGAGCCCTTATTTCAGGGCCCCACGGGCCCGAGCGACTCGCTCAGCCTGGTCCAAGGTTGCCCGCTTGCTTCCCAGGTCCTGCCGCGTGAGTCGCACCTCCCACGACCTTTTAAATTTGTTTCGTGTGATGATGGGTGAGAGTTGCCCTCTGCTGGTCTTCGTCGGCAAGTCCAAGTGATGTGCTGGAGTTTCGGTGTGTCCCGCACCAAGGACAGTGGTCACCATATTTGGATGGCTGGATTTTGCTAAGTGTGTGTATGTTGGAATATGTGTTCTTCTGTATTCGTGTCTAGTCCCTGGATTGCCAGCGGGTGAGATTACGGTGGGTTGGCGCCATCGTCTGCCGAGCCAGTCTTTGGCTCATTAACTTTCCGAGCCATGGACATGCCGACCCGGGTGGATTACTTCACACCTACGCTGCCGCGAGATATCGCAGCTGAGAAAACTTACTATTGCGCACGTGGCTTCATCAGGTTTTGCGACGCTAGATGCGCTTAGTTATACTAAGCAACTGGCAAAAATTACGACGTGAGCCTGGCGCTGGAACCAGCCCCATCGCAGCCGATACGTAAAAAAAAAGTTACAGCATATCGACAGAGTGAATGAGTGGGGCGAAGCTTCAGAGGGTTTTATCGGTAAACTATAAATTATCCATCCGTCCGTCCTTTCATCCGTCTACACCTGCTGAGCGAGTCATAGAAATGGGCGGTCACGTACCAAGAGACACATGCATGTACAGACCCATGGCTTCAGGAGCTTCGCCCCTTAAAAAAAAGCCCGGCATAAATTTGAGGCAGCAAATAAAGCGACACACACTTTTATTTCGTTCCTCAGTTGTCCTTAGGAAACAAGAACACTCAAAACTTCGTTCCATTTGCCACGACTATGCGCCACCCAGCATCGCCCAATCAGTCGGATTTGCAGCCGTACACATTGCGAACATCCAGTGAACAAAGCGCGCCACATATCCACGCTTCAGTTCACGGACACAGAAAATCACGGTCTTCTCGAGTTAAGAATCAACAAGGACATCAGTACTGCACGCCGCGAAAATGTTCGTCAGGCTTGGCAATCCATGTTTGTCGAGCGACGAGAGGAATCGTAGTTACGTCTGTGCAGCGAAAAATGGCGGCCTAAGTGGAGTGACGTCGGGAATGACGTATATGCGTGTGATGGAGTCAGGAATGACGTACATGCGTGTGATGTATTTATTAGTGTTCACTTCGAAATAAAATTTTCAGTTGCTAGTAAAAAAAAAAAAAGATGAGAGTTCACTAAAGGGATCCTCTTACTCACACTTAACGATGCACTGCAAGGAGTGCACCTGCCAACCGAAATTTTCCGACACACGAATAGTTGACAGGCAGAATAAACGGACGACGAGAGAAATAATGTAAACGTATAGAATAAGGAAAAGAGGGGACAGTTGCGTCTGTCAAGCGTCAGTGCTACTAACAGATGCGGAATTTGCTTTTTTGGACGTCACATAACCCAGTTTTTTTTTCTTTTTGTTTTTTTTTGTTTTTTGCTTTTTCTGTTTTACTTTTTTGTTTTTTTCTGTTTTACGTTTTTTTTTCTCTTAGTTCTTGACACGTGTTTGTTTCCGGTTGTGTACCATCGGTTATGGGAGTGCATATTTTGTTATATCACGTTGTTGATGATCACAGGGGAAGTCGGGAATGACGTACATGCATGTGATATATTTATTAGTGTTCGCTTCGAAATAAAATTTTCAGTTGCTAGTAAGCGCTTGTCTGTGTCCTCTCTGAGTGTGTGTATTTTTGCGCTTGTTTCATCATGAACCTTTACCAACACGCCCAACTGGCAGTCATCCTTCAGAACCCACGGCAGAAACAGTGAGCGGGCCTGCAATTCTCTAGGTGGCATTGACCCAGCAGACAAAGTGCGCATTTCCTGCTGGAAGCACATAGCCCCCACCCTCCGGGCCCCCGTGGAGGGGGCCCGGAGAGGCAGAGGAAATCTAAGTAAGAATGGCGATCTCCGGCAAGACTGACATTCTTTCGCTTGCATGTAGAATATAAAATGCACGGATTGATGCATGTCACTGGTTTGTGCTTTCTACAGAAGATTAAGCCGACGGCAAGAATGCGTATGTGATGTCCTTGAAAATTCTTACCGCAATTGAACAACTGCCCCGCGCGAGCGGCGACTTGCATGGTCTCATTGCTCAGGTCACTTCAAAATAACTTTCTGACAAGATACAAAATGGAGCACACAGCTACGCGATACCCTTAGATTACCTAATGTTGTTATTCTACAAGCTGAAACCACGGCATGACTAAGAGGCATGCCGAATTATGGGACTACGGATTAGTTTCGGCCACCCGGGTATCTTTAACGCACACATATTATAAAGTGTGCGGGTTTCCTTCACATTTCGCCCCTATCGAAATGCGGCCGCCGTGGTTAGGCGTCGAACACGAACCATCGACCATAGCTCACACATGAATTGCTAAGCCACCACTTTGCTACCAGTTCCTAGGCTAACGCACAGTCATGTGGTCAGTCCTTAGTATACATTAACGTTAAGCTACAGCTCTTTGTCAGCCGGAAAACAGTATAGCATTGTCAGTGACATGCCTTGGAATTGGGACAACAGGATTATGTCGTGATCCCACCGCTGATCACCAGTTGTTGTGATCCCGGGGTGCTGTGGTAGCGTGGTGTAGCTTCCGGTTGAGGAAACGACCGCTTACAAGATGGGGATACGAAAAACAAACAAGGTTTATGGCACTATTTACAAATATTTACAGCATAAGGTTAAGAGTTCACAAACCACGAGCGTGGTGGTTAAACCTTTACTTGGTTCAGAGCGACGTCCTGCACTCTGCGGCGCCGTTATAAGCCCTGTCGGGCTCCTCCTTCTTCAGTGGAACACCAATCACACACACACACAACAGGTGAGGGGTACGAGCATGCACGGAGCACGTGAACATCCAATTTTGAGTCAAGATCACTGCACTGAAAGGTGGCGCCGGAGGGGCTCTTGCTCGTCGTGTGTGTCACTGGTCGAGGGGTCCCCAGCTTCGGACAGCAGACATCAAACGGTCCGCCAATCTGTCTGCTCAATTAGCAGGGCACTTTGTGGCGGCGGTCGCCGTTTCTTCAAAGGAAGACGCTGTCTTTGTTGTCCCCTCTGGAACGGCTTACAGCTTCGTGGCGACACGACGTCTCATCCGCCGGCTAGCCGGGACAATACCTGGCGGGCATAAGCATTCGGCGAGTCGGCTACTTGTTTGAGGGTTAAAAGAGCGCCGCTCCCCCGTCAGATCTCGACGCTGGTTCCAAGAAAACCTGGGTTCCAGGCGTGGGAACGCGGCCCGGCTACGCTTCTCAGCGACAGCATGGCGCCTACCGATGGCGGTCGTAACAGCTTCCCCCTCGCCAGATGAGTCACGGAGGGCAGCGGTCAACACTGCTGCTCGCAGGGACTACGAAAGTATGGTGGCTAGAATTGGGAGGTGACGCCAACGGGAGCTCGGAGCCGCTCCTTCGTTTCGAGCAGCGCGGCGGTGGCGCTGTCGGCGGAATGGTGATGCTAGTTACGCGCGCGCGCCTTGAGCGCGCGGACCTTTCAAAGATGCTGTTGCTGAAGCATGATTCAGATAAATTGGCGATTCAGATAACTCACTGTGACGATGGCTGATAGAACGCCATTTCAAGCATTAAAAGAAATTGGCTGCCGCTGCAAGACTTCTGTGACGTTGAATCTGCGCAAATTAAAGCTTTCGTTCGCATATCCCTGCAGTGTTTTGGAGTGCAAGGCGACGGCGTTTTTTTAAAAAAAAATATTACCAAAGTTCTGGGCGAGGAAAATAAAACAAATATTTATTGCACATCATATTATTAGGAAGATCTATTGCACATCATGGAATACAGGGTAAAATAAAATAAAATGAAAAAATACGCACATTTACATACGCTCGGGAGTAGTTAAAAACATTGAAACATTGCACACAGACAGCGCATCGCTTGGCACTAAGTAATAAGAGGCATACAATCACTTTCCACTCGGCAAAAAAAAAAATCAATAGAGCTTAAAGTTACAATATCAAACTCAGAGCACGCGTCTAAGCTTCAGCAATTTCATTCTTTCCTGCTTAGCGTTTCGTTTGCTGTTCTGGGCTTTCACATGAAAGTGGAGCCTAGTAAGAACATAAAACTTGATAATTTTGTTTGTGAGGGACATACTGTGGTCAGGGCAGCCAACAAGTGTAAGCTTTCTTAACTGCAAGAAGGAAACCAAGTCCATGATGCTGTCAGGTTTGACTTCTGTAACACTGAAGCAGTGGGTAAAAGTGTTCTCGAGAGTGGTCACGAGTTCATTGAGCTTGACTGATGGGTACAGCAGGCCTCCTCGGTCAACAGCAGCCGTGAGGGATGCTGCAGCTGGAGATGGATCGTTCTCGCCTTGTAGGAGCTGCTGGCTGCACTCTGCACATTTGGTGCTTGCAACGCTTTTTCTTGCCACATATCCAGCCATGTAGAATATGAGTCTGGCATCGCTGCTTTGCACGACCATGTCTGCATGCTCGGTGCCGTGGCCGTATTCATTGAGCACTTCATGTGCTTCGGCAAGGTTTCCTACGTCAAGAAGCTCGTCTAATTTCCTCCGAGGAGTGAGGTCCTTTCCGTTGTCAGCTCCCAGCAGACTTCTCAGCAGTCCTGAGGACACATTGCTTCCTTTCGGTGGTTTTGCCAAATTCTGGAAGCTCAAAGTGTTGACCGAGATTAGGAACTGGGAGGCAGTCAGATGATCATTGCATCCAGACATTTGTCGGACGATTCCAAACAGCCTCTCCAGGGGGTCCTGACTCAAGCGGCATGTCATCATATAGCTGAAGTTCAACTTCATCGTCAGGTAGCGGAGAAGGTGTAGCGTGCTTGATAAGGTAACACGAAGCCCCTCGGCTGTACTGCGGCTTAGGAAACCTCCGGAGCCAGCAGCTGTTTCCCAATCGTCCAGGTAAGTCAAGAAGTTTTGAATGCACTTCTCGTGCATCCCTGCAGGCTTAAGTGCACCCGAACTGCACCTTGAAGTCATGGCCTCAATGAGCCTTCTCATTCTTTCCACAAAGCTGACTGTCGCCGCTGTGCTCCCATGCTTTTCTTCGATGGTTGCATTGTACAAGAAAAGGCCTCTGAGGACTTCATCACTGTAAAGCCGCACTGCATAATTTACCCTCATTTTCTCAAAGCCATTGGGATGCACAACCGATTTGCTAATATGAGGCATGGCTTTGAGAGTCGTGTCATGCTGTTCATCAAGCTTCCGGGCACAGTCAATAGGGTCAACACTGGCATGGCCTTCTGGCAGTTTCACGCCCGTTCGAACAAAGGTGTTCCTCACACATTTAAGAAGGTGTGGGAAGTCCGAGATGAAGTGCAGAAAACGTTCTGGGTCTGTAGGGTGCTGCCTTCTACATACTGTGTTTTCTTTCCTGCCGTGTATGCCGAATGAGTGCCACATGCTTCTGTTCCACGCAGCTCCATCAGTGGTGATAAAGTCTACGTGCAGACCGGCGTTTTCGCTCATGACTACTGCTTCGAGGATTATTTTGCCTAACGTCTCGGACTTCACATTGCTGCGTGATGCGAACACACCAATAATCTGGTGCCACGTGCCTGTAAAAGGCACGAACAATACTACAAGGCCATGGTCACATGCTACGGAGCGCTCACTCTCTGGTGTGAACTTCCCAAGGTCCACAAAACCTTCGATGGTGCCATCGGTTCCCAAGCTCAAGTGTTCAGATAGCTTAATCTCATCAATTAACAGCCCACCATGGCGCTGGAACAAGTCCATAGATTTTGTTTTTTCCGCCACAGCAGCAAACACTTTTTCGCTCAGGCCGAATCCACTCCTGTAACGCTTGAGATATCGACGTAGTGATGTTCGAGAAGGCAACGCCATGATGTTGTTTTTGCGTATATGCTCATAGAGGCGTGGGCTTTTCATGGACATAATAAGGCACTCTAGAGCCCATTCACTTTCATACTTCATCCCTTTCGTGGATTTTCTTTTAGCCGCAGCAAAGCACGCCTTGACTTGTTGCTGCTGCTTAATGGGTAGGGCCTTCACCGCTTCTTCAAATGCTGTAGAATCATTCCGTGCATTCTTTTCTTTCATTTGTTTGATGAGTGATTTAGCCTGCAGGACACTCAGGCGACTCCTTTTCGCTTGCGCTGTTCGCAGCTTAAGCCTGTATGAAAGCTTTTGGGACTGGGCCACATTTTTGCCTTTTCTTCGCCTGTAGGACTCACGATTCAGGAGTAGTCTTCTGAGGTGCTTGCATTGTGGGCAGGCTTTTTCTGGCGTTGGAGCAACCCCACGGCAAGATGGGCTGAAGGTTCTGCCATCAAAAGTCTTCTCCTTGTACTTTAAATTCACTCCAAATTCACCAGTTTTACCAAACCCTCTGCATGGTATCATGGAGTCGACGTCGCGAAGCAACTCTTCTGCCATTTCGATGTCGGTAATGTCAAGGGTCTTTATTTTTGTGGCTTGCACAAAAGCTGTCGCTTGAAGTTTGTTTTCATCTGATGTCATTAGCACATACTTGTCAATAGTCAACTTGTCACCATCTAGTGCGCAAACTGTAAACACCGTGGCGTTGTCGGCTCCAGCAATTAGATGTCGAGCCCAGTAAGCGCTGGGAAGACCACACTTGCGGACGTCGGGAATTGCGGGCACATTCGGAACAGGTATTTGGTTACTGTCGCTTTCTGTGCTGTACGAGCCAGCTGTCTCCTCGCAAGCAGACGTGCTTGGTTCCTGACGCCGAATTTTCGATGGTAGGCCGCAAGTGGATGTTCTTGACGTCCTTTTCTTCGGCACTTTCTTTGAAAGATACGCAGGAACATTTGGGAATATGGTTGGCACCGCGTCAGATTTCAGCACCGGTTTCCCTCGGGGAATCTGAACAGTTTCGCCGTTTATCACATGCGTGTAAAAACGCTCAATAAACTGCTCGTCGAAATGAAGCTCACATAGCGCCGACTTCACGTCCAACGACTTGTCGGCACGGGGTACGGCTCGTTGCCAGGCTTCGAAGAGGGCAGGGTCTTTGGGAACAGAGAAAAGAGAAGCACGCTGACCTTGCTCCCTCGATGACACATAGCCGCTCGTGCAGCCAGGAGCAAAGCAGTGGCGTTGCCTCGCTTTCGTAGTGCTGGAGTTCATCCTAAGGTCGGCACTCACACTGTCATGTCAGCAACTAAATACATTTTGCCATAAGCGAGACATCAACGCGGAAAACTGCACACACCCAGACACGCTTCCAGAGGCGAACCAGCGAACCCAGCGGCGAGTCGACGAGAGAGCGCGGAGCGCGCGCTTCGCCCGCATCACTATGCCGACAGGAGCGCCGTGGTGGCCGTCGCGGCGGCGCTTGAAAACGAGGATCGCGCGCGCTCGGCGAATATGCGGGCGCTGGCGTCACCTCCCAATTCTAGCCACCATAACGAAAGGGTCAGTAGTTGAATGCCAAGAACTGGCCTTCGCTTGTGGCATGGTCCGGGTGATCGCCGAATCTTCGACAGCATCTCTGATACTCGACCACATGTACAAGTAAGCACTCGGCCCCCTTCGAACAAACCAAGCCAAAAGAGGGATAGCAAACCAATTTTAATTACTAGCTTTAACAAATGCTCACACTCAGAACTCTCAGGATTCACTTGTGCTGAGAAATCAAACGTGCTACCTTAAAAATTTGCATACGATGCACGAAAAAAACTAAAATATCAATTTTGTTACACCAAGAGCACTCCAGAATGGTTTAGAAAGAGCGGCTGAGCGCGTCCGCGTTTCCATTCAATTTGCCTTTTTTATACTTAATATCAAAATGATATTGCTGAAGAATCCAGCTCCACCTCAAAAGGCGACTGTTCTTCGATGTCGCAGTTTTCAGCCAGGTAAGGGGACAATGGTCTGTTTCTACTGTAAATTTAGCACCTCCGAGGTAACACTGCAACTTATGAATGGCCCACACAATGCAAGCGCACTCCTTTTCTGAAGCGCAGTACGCCATCTCACGAGAACTCAATTTCCGGCTCAAATAGAGCACGGGATGTTCTTTACCATCGTCATCCTTCTGACATAGAACGGCTCCTAGACCTCGATCGCTAGCATCACATTGGACCGTGAATTCGCGGTCGTAATCAGGAGCTTTCAAGACTGGACGGCTGATCAATGCTGCCTTCAGTTTTAAGAAGGCAGTTTCTTTCTTTTCATCCCAGGCCACCTTCGTAGGCTCTGTCCCGCGGAGAGCATCGGTCAAAGGACTTGCCAACGTGGAATAATCTCGGATGTAATGATTGTAGTAGCCTGTGAGTCCTAGAAACGCCCTGACGTTGGTCTTTGTTATTGGCCGGGGATAGTCAGCTACTGCTGAGATCTTTAGCTCGCAGGGTTTCCTGAAACCTTGTCCTACGTTGTGACCTAAGTAGTCGACGGTTGCTCTCGCAAGACAACACTTCTCAGCCTTTACGGTAAGCCCTGCTTGACGCAACCGGCCGAGCACCTCCCTTAAATGCATCAAATGATCCACCCAGGCATCGGAGAATACAGCGATGTCATCCAAGTAAGGTACAGCAAAACCCTCGCAGCCCTTTAAAACCTTGTCCATAAGGCGGGAAAAACAAAACGGAGCATTTTTGAGACCGAAGCTCATCATAGTGGGTTGATAGCTGCCCGCGGGAGTAACGAAAGCTGCGTATCGGCTGGCTCGCTCAGTGAGCGGCACTTGCCAGTAACCTCGAGTAAGGTCCAACGTAGTCACGTAAGCTGCTCGACTAACCTGTTCCACTCTCTCTTCAATGTTCGGAATCGGATACACCTGATCCTTTGTGAGAGCATTTAGCTTTCGATAGTCAACTACAGGTCTCGGGTCTTTGCCCGGAGCTTCTACCAAGATCATTGGAGAAGCATATTCGCTCTCTGAGGGTTTAATTACTCCTAATTCCAGCATGCGCTTTACTTCTTTATCGAGAATATCTTTCTGTCGTGGAGATAAACGATAACAATTGGACTTCACGGGTTCCTCGGAAGTCGACTCAATGTCGTGCTCAGTCAAATCAGTCCGACCCGGCTTGTCAACAAAGCAGTCGTCAAACTCTCCTATCAGCCCGCAAAGATCCGAAAGCTGGGATTCTTTTAGTTCCTTTCTTTGCTTAGTTTTACTAAGGAGTTCTTTAGCGCTGCTTTTCCCTCCATTTAGACAAACAAAGTTGTCCTCCATCTCTTCAGGAAGATTCAGGGTCATATTCACCACAGCCTCTCTTTGCACATAAGGCTTCATTAGGTTGCAATGATAAATGCGTACCTCTTTACGTCTACCTGGGATTTTCACTGCGTAGTTGGTCATAGATAGCTTTGCAACTACTTCCGCAGGCCCTTCCCACTGTACTTCGAGCCTGTTCTGCCTTGACGCTTTTAACAACATGACCCGGTCCCCTATATTGAAAGTTCGTTGACGAGCTGTTCTATCATAGTAAACTTTTGATCGGGCCTGGGCTGACTTCATGCTGACCTCCACAAGTTCTTTGGCCTTATATAGCCGCTCCAGTAGATTGAGAATGAACTCTACCACGGTCGGATCTTCTCCGTGTCCTTCCCACGCTTCGCGCACCATTCTCAAAGGTGAGCGCAATGACCTACCGTACACCAACTCGGCGGGGCTAAAACCAGTGGATTCGTGGGGTACCGTCCGCAAAGCAAAAAGTGCCGCTGGGAGGCATGCATCCCAGTCTCGTTTGTTCTCGTAACACAATCCTCGAAGGACGCGCTTCAGGACGGAATGCCATCTTTCTACGCTATTGCTCTGAGGGTGATGAATAGAGCTGTGCACTATTTTTATGCCACATCGTTCGAAAAAAGAGGTCGTGAGGACACTAGTGAATACGCTGCCCTGGTCACTCTGTATCTCTGTAGGAAACCCTACTCGCGAAAAGACGGACAACAGGGAATCCACAACACTCTGTGACGTAACCTCACGCAGTGCCACTGCCTCAGGAAATTTAGTGGCTGGGCATAACATAGCTAGAATGTAACGACATCCTGTCTTTGTCACAGGGAGTGGTCCCACTATATCGATCACTAACCGTTGAAACGGCTCGGTAATGATCGGCACTAACACCATAGGTGCTTTACACTTATCCTGCGCCTTTCCAACTCGCTGGCATGTGTCGCACGACCGCACAAAATTTTCCACGTCTTTGAAACAGCCAGGCCAGTAATACTCTTGTAATAGCCTCAGCTTAGTTTTTCTGTGTCCAAGGTGACACGACCACGAACTGCCATGTGAAAGTTTCAGCAGATCTGCGCGATATTTCTGGGGAACGACTAGTTGGTCTCGTTCCACTCCGCGCTTATCCCTGTATGAGCGATACAACACGCCATTCTTCAGATGGAAAGAAATATTTTTCCTGGCCTGTTTACTCGTTCTTTGGCGCTCTCTAATCTCCTGAATGGTGGCATCTTCTAACTGCTCAGTGGCCAAGTTATCCCTGTTCGCACTCAGAAGTAAAGTAAAGCTATTTGATGCTGGTGGCAGTAACGCACACTCAAGTTCATTATCACGAGATTCCTTCTCCGGCTGACCGATTTCTGGTGCCTCGCTGCCACGATTGCCTGAAATGTCTTCCTCTGTTTGCACCACTGTTACGTCATGCGCTTCCTCAGTACTATCTGGCTCCGAGGATAGCTGAGTTGCCAATTTTCGCACCTTCGAACGGGTTAACGCTTGAACTACCCTGTCACCGAAGAGAATGCCCTTCTCTCGCAATAACATATCCGATTTGTTTGAGAACAAGTACGGATAAAATTTAGGGAGTTTTTCTGAAACTGCTGCCTCAGTTGTTAGTTTACCAAAGGGGCCCTCAATTACAACGGTTGCGACAGGCAAGCATACGCTCTGCTCTTCCACCACCTGGCGGATCCACGAGCACTGTCCTGTGTAGTCGGATGGTGACACAAACGACGGGTGGACAACATCCATTGTTGCTGCCGAGTCACGCAGCACTTTGCATGGCTTTCCATTCACCACCAGGTCATGCATGTAAGGCTCCAGTAACCTCATGTTTTCTTCGCAGTCACTGACAAATGAAAACGCCATCTTTTCCTTTCGGCAGTTCGCGGCTATGTGACCAGTCTCATTACACTTGAAGCAAGTGAACGGTTTCTTAACCTCAAAAGCATTTTTCGCTTTTCCCGCGTTTTGCCCTTTTTCGCCAGGTTCACCATCGTCCTTCTTTTGAAATTTGTTAGAAGAAACACTTCTTTCCCCTTTTTCATGTCGAGAGCTCGAAAAATGTTTTACGTAACCTTTACTTGAATTTGGCTTGGAATTGTGGGCTCCATCTGCACCCAGGTTATTGCTAAAATATCGTCGCGACGCATACTCCTCCACGAGTTCAGCAGCTGTCGTCGCAGAACTTATGTCACCCCGGTCCAGTAACCAGTTTTTTTCCTGCTCTGGGAGACAATTCAAAAACTGTTCTAATAGAATTCTCTCTACTACAGCGTTCTTGTCACTGTATGACTCTGTGCTCTTAAGCCATTCTGTCAAATTCGCTCTCATTTTGTACAAAAAGTCGGGATAGCTCTCGCTTTTAGACTTTCTAGCGCCCCTAAATCTTTGTCTAAAGGCCTCTGCGCAAAGTCTATACTTTCTTAGAAGGCAAGCCTTGACCTTCTCATAGTTGTCTGCGTCCTCCTTGCTGAGTCGCGCAACAACCTCTGCTGCCTCGCAGGGCAGAACCGTGAGTAGCCTTTGGGACCAGGTGTCCTGCTCAAACGACATTTTCTCGCACATCCGTTCGAAATTTGCCAGGTACAGACCAATATCCCCTGACACCACGTATGGCTGGATGTACTTAGACATCTTGAACTCGGCCTCCCTGTGGGGAAGAGCTATCATTTCCTGGGGACTGCTACCCGACCTCTTTCCCAACTCGAGTTCTAGTTTACGCATCTCGATTTCATGCGCTTGTCTTTGTGTTTCACGCTCTCGGTCTAAGCGACGTTCCTCTCTCTCAGATTCCCGTCTTTTTGTTTCACGCTCTCTTTCGCGCTCACGCCTCTCTTCCTCCTCCTTCTGCTGTCTCTGTCTCTGACTGATGAGGTCCCATGCTTCACTGAGCTCCTCATCCTCAGCCCCCAAATCATTAATGACTTGTATGATTATGGGTTTCCGTGCCAAACCCTTTGTATTGATCCCCAATTCCTCACACAACAGCAACAAGTCCGGCTTCTGCAGCTCCCGTAAGTTCATGATCGTACTGAGTGCTCGCTACTTCCAAAATAACTTTCCGAAACGGCGAAACTGAGTCTTTCGGCAAAGTTAACTACCAGTTCTAAAATTTAATCCTCTTTTAGAACCTGGTTCACTCAAAGGAAAAGCCAAGCACTCACCCATACGTGATCCATGTCTCAAGCCAGCTGCTTCTCCTGGGCCGACTGTTGTTGTTCCTTGTAGCTTCGAATCCCACCGCTTCCAACCAGTTGTCGTGATCCCACCGCTGATCACCAGTTGTTGTGATCCCGGGGTGTTGTGGTAGCGTGGTGTAGCTTCCGGTTGAGGAAACGACCGCTTACAAGATGGGGATACGAAAAACAAACAAGGTTTATGGCACTATTTACAAATATTTACAGCATAAGGTTAAGAGTTCACAAACCACGAGCGTGGTGGTTAAACCTTTACTTGGTTCAGAGCGACGTCCTGCACTCTGCGGCGCCGTTATAAGCCCTGTCGGGCTCCTCCTTCTTCAGTGGAACACCAATCACACACACACACAACAGGTGAGGGGTACGAGCATGCACGGAGCACGTGAACATCCAATTTTGAGTCAAGATCACTGCACTGAAAGGTGGCGCCGGAGGGGCTCTTGCTCGTCGTGTGTGTCACTGGTCGAGGGGTCCCCAGCTTCGGACAGCAGACATCCAACGGTCCGCCAATCTGTCTGCTCAATTAGCAGGGCACTTTGTGGCGGCGGTCGCCGTTTCTTCAAAGGAAGACGCTGTCTTTGTTGTCCCCTCTGGAACGGCTTACAGCTTCGTGGCGACACGACGTCTCATCCGCCGGCTAGCCGGGACAATACCTGGCGGGCATAAGCATTCGGCGAGTCGGCTACTTGTTTGAGGGTTAAAAGAGCGCCGCTCCCCCGTCAGATCTCGACGCTGGTTCCAAGAAAACCTGGGTTCCAGGCGTGGGAACGCGGCCCGGCTACGCTTCTCAGCGACAGCATGGCGCCTACCGATGGCGGTCGTAACAATTACTTCAGAAAAAAAAGTCACAAGTTAGACATACCATTGCGAGGAAGATACGCTGCGTTGAAGTCATTGTTTCCTTGTTTGCTCCAACAGGCATACTTCGCAGAGCAACCTGACTGTCTCAAGCAATTATATTCGCAGACTTGACCATTCGTTGAAGCTGCAAGTTCCGTAGACCTTCGGTTTTCATGTGTAACTTCACTGTGCCGCCTCGAGCTAGGGTCGGTGGTGACACGGGCCTGTCGAACAATCTGCGTTTGTAGCCCGATGCGGCACACAGTCACAAAAAATCACCCGAATAAATACGAACACATCACCATGCGCATGAGCATCGGCAGGATTTTGTCTTGGGATGTACACCCGTTGACAAAATAAGTCGGGACGTGCGAGCGACGACCGCAACCCGATGAAACTGCATCGCCGCGCCATCTGACGTGGAGAGTGCGCGTCCTTTCATGATAAAGAGTGCTTACCAGCGCAAACGACAGGGCCGGAGGGTACAGGAAAAGAGACGAGACAGAGCGCCTGTCCCTTCCTGCCCTGTCGTTTGTGCTGGTAAGCACTCTTTACCATGTTATACCAACACGCCCAATCCTACTGTCTGTTGCGTTCTTTCAATTATGCAGCCATATTTTTTTAATATCTTGCAGCGTACCAGTGATTAAATGTAGCGTTCTGTGCTTGGCATCGTTTTCTTCATTTTGTGACGCACTCAGTTAAATGGAGGCAAGGTGGCGGTGAAGTGTATGCGACTCACTGCACCCTGATTAAAGGGATATCATATCTTGTCTCAGTGGCAAACCGGTGCCACACATGTCATTAATTCTCTTCTCTGCACGTTAGTTTTAGTTGAAGCGTACCATGTGATAGTGAAACACAAACGAGGGCATCGAAAACGAAAAAGCGTGAGCCTAAAGAATGCTTCAGTATATTACCCTAATATAACAAGACGCAGGCAAATCACCTTGCACATGCAACAAAAGGGGTGAAGGAACTAGAAAAAAAAGAGAAAAAATACCATTGCTGTCACAGGCGAGGCCATGAGTTGGCCTTCAAAGAACAAAAAGGGAAAGCAACTGAGGGCGAGCGAAAAATAGCAACAGCGAAACTTATGATTTCTGCTTCCCTCACCCCGTTTGTAACAAAATTTTATTAATGCGTGAAGTGGCCGTTCACAGAAATATATTTCTGGCATCTTTCTTGGCAAAGATTTTTTAACGAGGCGACATAATTGCCGTCCAACCGAAGGGTCTCGCACTATTCTTCAATCGCGTTCCACAGCGCGTCCGACGTTGCCCTGGACAAGTTGCGCCTGGACAGACCCACTCCATTCGAGCCTGCACATTCTCGATCGGGTTTGCGTCCGCGCCACAGAGAGGCCACAGCGAGATGCGTACGCCAAGGTCTTCAAGCATGGCGGTCACCTGACGTGCCATGTGTACGGGGCTTTTGTCCTGCTGCAAGGTGAAGCAGCCATCGGGGAAAGGTCCGTCCAGGGCGTATGGGAGTATGGTGTCTTGTAGCAGGGAACTGTAATAGGCCGCTGTGAGTTCGCCATTAATGCGGACAAGTGGCCCTAGCCCATCTTTGCTTAAAGAACCCCATATGGACACTGAACACCGGCCACTTCAGAGGACAGTCTGAGTGTAATCAGGGTGGTACCTGCAACTTCAAAAGACGGGTAAAAGGTGTAGAAAAATAATTTAGGAATTGATTATGCGCGTTTTGCTTAAAACTGTTGTGTGCTTTAAACCGCCGAGCGAAGAACGCGTACAACACGCTGTGTGAAAAACTTAAAACAGGTGTATTTAACGTGTTGCTAACGAGGAAATATATGTGGACGTTCTGTTATTTGCAGTACATTTGTTTTTATATTGATATTTTAGGGTATCTTTACTCGTTGAAGTAAGTTTGAAAAAAAAGTCAAGAATATTACATGTAGGAAAGTATTTCGGCATTTTCAAAACAGCAAAAAATTAATACCGTGAAAAGTGAACGCAGTGGTTACCTTGAATTCAAGGACCGCCACACCCTCCTCTGCTGATCCCACTGAGTGCAGAAGGTCAACTCGTCAAAAAAAGCTGTGTTTTTCATTCTTCTTATTTCCAATGCTGGGGGTACAAAGCGAAGTCCAGGCGTTGTTGGCACTGTCACTCAGAAAGAAAAGGCTTTTGTGAATTCCGGTCTCCTTGAATCGTCGGCTCACTGTCCTTGTAGAAATTTGCAGTGACAGCTCGTCCCGGATTCCCTTGGCGGATAATAGAGGATCTACGATAGCTGGGGGCACAATCGAAATGTCGGCTTCGTGCGTCGTGACTCTTGGCCGCCTGGACCGATTATTGACATTCTTAAGTGTTCCGTCTTCTCTAAAAGCGCGTATAATCTTGGTGATCACTGTCTTCGACCTCCCAGTTCTTCGGGCGATTTCTTTCTGCGAAACACCCTCCACAAAAAGTGTGGTGATGTATCGCCGATCTTCAATGGGAACACGAGGCGCCATTTCAGTGGCTAACAGACCTTTGTCCGGCGCTCGACATTTCTACATGTTTAACAAGTATACCGCTAGCCACTGATGAAAATCCCGAACGCATGACGGACGGGTGAAGATGAGAGAATGGCGTGACAGCAGTATTCTAGTCGAACAACTGAAAATCAGCTAATCAACTGCGTAGATAAATCTACGGTCGCGCGGCGCACCTCTGGCTGGCTTTTGATAAATATAGTTTTTAATCGGCGCATCAGTGGAGCTTGGTGTGCCATGCAGTCGTTTCTTGAGAAACATGTGTTCACTAACAGGAAATTTCTTAAACACCTAATGCCGTATTGAGTTGTCATTAAGTAGAGTGAACCTGTTGCATCACGTGCGTGGTCACGCTCAGACACTCATCGGCAGGTTTTCCGACTGGATACCAAACGATGCCAGTCCTCAAAACTATTAGCTGTAATCACGCTTCTTCGGAGCTGGCGATATCCTAGAGCGTAAAAATCACAACGCGGTTTGCTAGCCTACGCTGGGGTAATAAGAAAGGGGAGTATTAATGTGAGAGACAGAGGACAGGGAAAAGAAAGAGACAAAAAATTGTCAGTCAGTGGGGTGACGCGTATGCAGTGGTGACACTACACAAAAGTTAAAGGCATTCACATAGGCATGTATTTCTCAAAAAGTTTTGACTGCCTTTTGAGCCGACGGAAGAGGAGAACGGTTCTCCTGCAGCATCTGCACAGAGAATGGCCGATCGTCCAATGGCCGCAATGCACCAGAAAGCTTTTGTCTCTCGGAAGCAAATCGAGGGCAACGGCATAGCAGATGGTCTATGTCTTCTTCGGTGCCACAGATGTCGCATTCCGCACTGTCGTTCAATACAATGACGGTTGTATGTGCTTTTGTAAAGGCAACACCCAACCAAAGGTGACAAAGAAGCGAAGCTTCACGTCGACGAAGTCCGTATGGAGGTCGAAGTTCCAATCAGTTTAAAAAAACAGTGGCACATGCCCGGGGCAGTGTATGAGCCACTGGTATGGTGGTATGTGCCACAGGTGTTATGTCTGCCCAGGAATGGCGAGAACACGCATGGGTGATTTTAGCGCTTAATCATTAAGAAAAAGCGGACATCGGCAGCGTTTACCACACGAATGCAAAAAATAAATGTCATTTCCATGTCAAAGAATTGAACCCATTCTGTGTGCCAATCAAGTATTCCACCACAGAGCCACGCCAGATCTCGGAACTACCTTTCAAATAGACTCTATAGTGTTCGTGAAACGCCAATTGTGGTTGCTGCACTGGATTTCCAATTACATAAGCATTACATATCTACTCCTACCATAGAGCTGTCACTTCGGGCTTACATCAGTTGTAGTCAGGTGTCGCACGAGAATAATTGTCATCTATCTTGCGCTCCTTTCCGTGCACTATACCGCCGCGTGCCCGACACGTTCAGGTAATGATCAGCATACGCGTTATCAGCGTGGTATAGAGTCCTTGATAGGAAAAGTGCTAGCGCTGAGTTTTCAAGAAAGGAAGCGCTAGCAACCTGATTGATATGTGGGGTTTGACGTCCCAAAACCACCATATGATTATGAGAGACGCCGTAGTGGAGGGCTCCAGAAATTTCGACCACCTGGGGTTCTTTAACGTGCACCCAAATCTGAGCACACGGGCCTACAACATTTCCGCCTTCATCGGAAATGCAGTCGCCGCAGCCGGGATCCGAACCCGCGACCTGCGGGTCAGCAGCCGAGTACCTTAGCCACATAGACCACCGCGGCGGGGCAAGCGCTAGCAATCTGAATGATGAATATTGTTGTGAAAAAAAAAGCCACCTTCTTTACTCAATATTTTAGAGGGTATCGTATAATTAAATAACATTAAAATCAAGTGTCTTGATAACTAGAACATTGACACGATTTTGAGACATATCGTAGTGACGAACCGCTGATTATTTCGTATCACCCGATGTTCTCCTACATGCGCTCAAATCTTGTAGTTATAGTCATGTTGTTGCATTTCGCTCTGCTCCCCCCCTTCCCGTCCCCCTTGAAACAGATATATATGTATAGGGTGAGGCTTTTCTAAGCGAGCAGTTTTCCCGTAACTGCTTGCGTTAGCAGCGATAATTCGCGGTTGCTGTATCTCGCTATCGGATGGGAGGGGGGCTCTACCTGCGGGCGCGTGCTGAATGACGCCACTTGCCTCGTAATTGCATACGCATGCTCACGTTATTCAAGCCGAAAGAAAGCAGCTGCTCGAGCGACATACATACACCTGCACCACGGGGAAAATATACGTTTATACCGTGTCGTACTTAACGCGCGGACGACAAGTCCGGGCATCTCGTGTGACGATTGCGCGCCGAGAGTTGCAGGTATACGTACGGGTTCGGCCGCTTTTCTGGTAAAACCCGGCTCTTTCGAACCCTTCAAGGTGAGTACAGGTGCCTTACGGACCATTACCAACTTCGCTAGCAATACCGAGGTTAGGTGGTCAGCCTATTACAAGAATAGTGACTTAATTACTACGAGAGGTGGGTCAGTATTTGAAATCGGGCAGCTTTAGAAAAGCGTGCGCAAAGTTTTCTGTTATATAGCATTTGTTGCCGCAGTGCAGTATGCACGCTCCTGTGCGGGTTTGCGCCTTGCGGGTTCCTGTTAAATATCGTAAATAGGTAGTTTTAGAATACCGTTGGCAAGCACTGCGGGCGTTACGGGCGTATAGCGGGCGCCATGTGAGCTTTAAAATAGCGTTTGTCGTGCTGCGAACCGCAACGCACGATCGCAGCGACACCGTAGCCTCGAATCCAGTGTTTGCGGGCCACAAGTGGGCCGCGATTGCCGCACGCTATTTCGGATTTCCTGCGCGCCGGCCGCGAACGCGAACGCAGACTGGCGTTACGACGCATGCGCAGTGGCGGTGACCGCACCGCAAGGGCTCGCGGTGGGCTATTCTAAAGCTTCCTAATAGCGGGTGACCACAACGAATGCCATCTTTGCGTATACGCTATTCTAAAAGCGCCTATTATCAAATAGCTGATCGAAAATCGTTGCATTCGCCTAAGTATACTCGAGTCGAACAATGCATATTAGAAATACCGAATATATTTTGAATAATAAGTCCTAATGAAAAACCCCAGAAAAGAATAACACGTTCGAACAGAGAGGTACTGCGTTTCTTGTTTTAACCGTATAGTTAGTACCAAGCTGCATGCAGCCTGTGGTATTAGCCGTGTGTTCATTTCAAGATGAAGGCATTTCTGCTTAAAGCATCGCCAAAGCGACATAGTCGTCAATCCCCCGTCTACATCGTGACATTCATGACGATGTTGACTCATGATTATTATTTATCTATATATCAGTTTCCTTTAAGTGCTGTTGACAATGTGGCACCTAGAATACTAAATCCAAATATACGCAAGAGTCAAGGGATGGTGGAAGCTTGTGATAAAGAAATTCAACGGGAGGCGGGCTGGAGCTAACGTCCCGACAAGTGTTCTTGTCCCCATCAAACCTGCAACAGTCACTTGCAACTCTGAAGTTGATCAGTCCGCTTATGAAATATCGGCACAAAATCCGTTCTCGAAGGGTAAAGCCACTGGGTATTTCAAGACGCAGTTACAAAATATTTCTAAGTGTTTAGTTGTTGTTGCATGCAAGCTTGCCTCAGTTTTCACAATGGTGCTATGGGTTTACTTATTCATTGGTTAAACGTAATCGCAATGTTTTTTTTGTTTAATATAGTGAGCATTTGCTTTCAGTTAAACGTTGTAGAATTTTCGAGCTCTGTAGACGATGGTCACTTTACCATTCTAAACCTGCTGTGAAAAAAACTTTCTTTAGCATTCGAATGGTCTTGGAATTGGTGTCATCCCGGTTCAATTTGTGTTCGATTCGGTTCTGAAATTCACATTTCGCACACCCTTACATCTTTATTTTGTTTCATGTTTGTTTTGTTGTTCTTGTTGTTTCGCCTCTTCGGTCGCCTTGCCACATTCTTTGCTTTTGCAAGAAGTGCTTTTGGAAACTTCTCGGCCCATTGTTCTTATCGTTCACGCGTGAGCCTTCGCTCCGGATAAACGCCACGATAGCGCTATCTGTCTTCAGTTATCGTCCCGATATGTGCTTAACGTGGAGTGCTCCACTTGTAAGACACGAACCGCGTGAGTATACTAAACTTCTTCTGAGGTAAAAGTTCTCGCGGTCGATTTTCTCTGACAAATGCGTGTCTGTGCACGCTGCGATTGATATAAGAAGGTTGTGGGGGTTTCGCATGCCCAAACAAAGATTGGATTGTGAGGAACGTCCAGTGCCAAGTTTCGAACGTGGACCTTGCCTCTACAGAGGGGACGAAGGTGTGAAAAAAGCAAGTATGACGCACGAAGAGACGGCGGCATCAGTGTACCAGCGGAAAAAAAAATTTTCGCGTGATCGATACACTTTCTACCAAATTCAAAACCTCTCTGGATCTTTTTACGAAGGTTCAGGGGGGGGGGAAGGGGTGTAGTTAAGGAGAGCCTGAAAAATCTCGTGACGAGATTGTGCTAACCCATTTAGTGCTCGATAACTAACATGCAAATCAAGACACTTTGTGTATAGTGTAGTGACAAAGAATACGGTTTTAAACCGGTTGATAAATGTTTTGAACTGCCATAAGCGTTCTGGGTCGTGTGCGTATTTTTTTAAAAAAAAGGCGGACAAGCTTAATTTCAGAACCTGAACCAGCATGGACCCATGTGAAAGGATTCTACCCTTCAATGCATGGAACAAACATGGCAAACAAGTCGTTGTCCTCATTATAAAATTTATACATTTTTTTCGCATGGAAACTGATGGTGTCCATATTCGGCACCCAACAGTATACGGAGGGGTGCGGGACAGGTTGGCAGCGATCGTGGGCGAACATGCCCGAGTGTCGTGGTAGACAGAAAGCCTGTTAAAGTGCATTCTTCTGAGGTTGGAAGTTTCGCGAGATTGAAGCATAGCAAATTGACACGCTCCACACTCAAAATTCGCGAGTGGCATACGTTTGCCAGAAAGCTGCAACAATCCTTATATTGTGTCGTATTGACAAAGGCATGCGCTCTGGGGGCTGCAGGAAAGTGCAAATTCCGCCCATTACATTCACAAATAAGAGAGGGGAACGCAAAATCTGCCCCATATATTTATATAATTTGGAAGGGGGCTCTGAGAAGACCCTTTGCCCTCCACCCCACCCGACTCTGAAGGGAAACGCTGCGCACATTTGGGTATATGTGCGCTTAAAAAATCGCAGCGAATCGCATTCCTTGCTTTTATGGTGCATGCTTTCGCTGTTGTCGAGGAAAAGAATCGCGCAATAAGGTAGCCGTCGGCCCGTACGTTCCGAACCGCCGACCGCGTTTACAGACCCTCTCGCACGCGTCGGCTTGCAGGCACCATTTTCTAGACGGCGGGCGAACGTGATTATCGCTTCGGAAGTGTGCACGGCCCTCGTTAAGGCGCGGTCTCGCTGGGCCCTTCTGGCGTTACCGCTCCGCCCGAGAGTTTCTCGGGAGGTGACGCAGGTTTCCGCGACACACGATCCCGCCGTTACGAGGCAGTCGGGCGAGCTCAGCGTCGACGTTCGGCCGAACCGCCGAGGCAGTCCAGCGACGCTAACGGTGGTGAGTACAAGGACGCCCAGGTCCACTTCGCCGGCCACTCTGCTCTTTTCCGCGTCAGTGTCGCCGTAGGTGCATGCACCGTCTAGCAGGAGGTCCGCGTTAGCGGCAGGGAAACGTCAATACGTGGAGAATGTTTTTGCTTGCGGACGTGAAATCAATTCGAGTGGAGAAATTCGATGTTTTAGAACGAACAAACAGCGTGTGAAAGACGGAACACACGAAAGACACACAGGTACAGCGCTTAACTATCGAAATGGTTGACTTCAGCGCTGCGTCTATCTGTAGTTTCCTGGGTGCCGGGTTTTTCGCACCGTTTAAGCTTTTGTAAGCATGCACGAACTCGAGATCCGCTACAGCTAAATGCGCTCGGTTCAAATCGACGCGCTTTGGTCACAAAGGGCTCCTAGGTGGGAAGTTTTGACTGCATACGACATCATTAGTGAAAGTCCCCATCGAAATCTTTGTCCATGCCGTCATGTCGCATCCAAATTTTTCACCACTGGCATGTAGAAGTGCATTAAGTAATGTTTCCTTGTGCGCCATGTGCTATAATATCTCGACTTTATTTGTCCGAACTACAGAAAGTACAAGGCACTTCAAAGAAACATGCATGTAGAATTTTTTTTACTTGGCTTAAAGAGAGTTGATCATGTTTGAACGAGTAGGCCATTGCCACATTTATTTTAAGTAATCTTTCGTTTGATCCTTATCAAAAGTTAATATCGCGTTTTTCAGGTCAGACGTATATTGGTCACTTTTCTTTCCTTGCATTTTTAAACAAGCACGTTTATGGTGCGATTCTGGCGGCGAAAGATTTACCATGAAAGCTTTATCAGCGCGTTTATGAGCCATGATTTAACTGAATGACGATGGCAGATGCCGCTAAACCTTGGCACGTCATAACTACAAACAAGTAAAAGGGGCCTGGAACAATTGGCAGCGTTGGTCTTTGTCTGCAACTGTATTTCGTTTCCCTTCGCTTATATAGTTTCTCTGATATCGTTGGTAGGGTGATTTCACGTCAACAGTGCGACCCATTAGGAGCCATTCCTTTAGCGCTTGCTTTCTAGAAAAGTGTGAAACATAACTCTGTCGCGGTGAACTGATGCGCGGCTCTCCCGAAGTTGATTCACGCCCGCCGTGGTGAGACAGTGTTAAGAGACTCGGCTGCTGACTCGAATGACACGGGTTCCATTGCAACCGTGGTGGTCGCATTTCAATGTAGGTGAAACGGTAAAGGCATGTGTGCTGTGCGATTCCCGGGGCTTGTTAAAGAACAGCAGATGGTCGAAATTTTATGGCGTCTCTCGTAATTATACCATGGTGTTCGGGCGTCAACCCCCAGATATCGTTATTTCCATTGAAGTGGAGGGATCTCACGGACTTTACTCTCAACCGGTCCGCTTTTTCATGCAAATGAATTCTGTGGAATCCCAAAAGGTGGCGGAAGGGTCAAGAAAATTAAAACAAGTACTGGTTTGTGTCACGAGGCCCCAAGAGAGAGAAATAGAATAAAATGAGAGAAAGGCAGAGAGGTTAACCAGAATTGTAGCATCCGGTTTGCTATCCTGACATAAGCGGAGGGGAAATGGCGAGCACGGATGAGAAGGACAGTGAAGAGAAAAGTACTAGCGCGAAAAAAAAAATTCAGATGAGCGGGGGCGCTCTAGCGTATTCAATGGGCCACTACCACGCAAGAAGTTCAATAATGCCTTGACTGGTTTTCTTTGCGAGGAAAATTGTATCGGCGTTCAAACACTGACTGTCTGACTTTTTTGCGAGAACCCACAAAAAAAAATAGATCGGTACTAATTCCTTACGAAGATAAACCTTCTTTGTTGCCGCCAAATTTGTCCTGGTCTCTGGATGAATATTTCGGCAACTATGAAGGTCTTTTTCTATAAGGAATCCGTACGAATTTCACTTTGGCTTCGTGCTACAAACCGGCGGTGGAAAACTTTCCTTTTTTTTGTACCACCGCTTTTTGCGCGGCAATTTTTGTTTATTTCGAAGCTTGTGTAACATTGAAAAACATTGCAATGTATATATATACAAAAAAGGCAAGTGGGTGAGGGGTAGACAGAAAGGTGGACAGATGTGATTAAAAAGCGTGTGGTTATAAAGTGGCAACAGCAAGCACAGTACCGAGTTGACTTGCGAAACATGGAAGATGCCTTTGCTTGTCTTGCAGTGGGCGTAGTCATCCAAATTATATATATATATATATATATATATATATATATATATATATATATATAATTTGGATGACTACGCCCACTGCAAGACAAGCAAAGGCATCTTCCATGTTTCGCAAGTCAACTCGGTACTGTGCTTGCTGTTGCCACTTTATAACCACACGCTTTTTAATCACATCTGTCCACCTTTCTGTCCACCCCTCACCCACTTGCCTTTTTTTGGGAATCCGGTCAATTACCCTTAATGACCAACGTTTATACTGTCTACGTGCTACATGCCTGGCCCATGCCCATTTATTCTTCTCGATTTCAACTATAATATCCTAAATCCCGAATCGTTCCCTGACCCACTCTGTTCTCTTTTTGTCCCTTAAGGTTACACCTGTGATTTCAATATATAATGCGTGTGCGCGCATGTGTATTATATGCACATTCCGGTAGGCGTTCACTGTCTATGAAACACACAGCTCTGTCTGCGAAACTGCTCGTGCAAGCGCATGCACTCAACTTGCGTTGTTGTGCGCTCTCGTTCTCTGCCATCCACCCCTTAACTGAGCTCCACCCCTCATGCATCACATCTGTAACCATATTAATTACCAAACTTCGCGGGCTACATCTGACGGCTACGGTTTGGTCTAAGAATAACGTGCATATATTCGCCCTGCCGTCGAATAACGCTCTGTTCGTTCGGTGTTTTGCTTGCGGGTTTGTTATGGAATCATCGTGGCGTGCCATTTTAGCGCTGTTGCGGATGTCGTTCTCAAAATCTGCATGCTGGCTGCGTATTGCACACTTCGTGGCTAGCGCTATTTCGCACGCATCGCGTGTCGTGGGCGAACTACGCTGAAAAGACGTCAACGTACGTGATTTCGTTCTATTTTGTTCAAAGAACTTTAAAATTGGCGTACGCCGATTCTAAAGTTCTTTGAGGGGATTATAAAAAGGACAACGGAAAAGGAAGCGCACTAATGCAAGCAGAATTCCCTTCCTCGCCCATTGTCCCCTCTCCCACTGTTTAACACAATGCAGTGGTGGTCTAATTGGTTTGAACCCATAGTGACATTTTAGTGTGAAACGACAAGCCAAAAATGAAGACAGCATGAAGAACTACTCTCAAGTGACATCAATTGTTGCGTCACTTGATTCTTTAGCTTATACCGACCAGATACCAGAAGCGTATACGCACAATTTCGCATTAAAAAAGAACGTTCGGTGCTAAACAAGGTTCAACTAGGAATACTAATGCACTGCGAACCCAGTAATGATAGTTGAGAGCATAACGGTTGGTCCTGCCTTTTTTGTGTGTGTTATTGTTTCGAGCTTTAAAAAAAGCCCTTTGGCCTCGCAATCATGTTTGTTAAACTTGGATTACCAACCACGGTGTATGAATAAGTTTAACTAACTAATGCAATCTCGAAACTTGGCTCAAAGAAAACCTATGGCTCCGTCCTAGGCCCTTCACGTTTATTTGGTAGGTGGCTGGCGGATCGAGCAGTATTACTTTAGGCCACCTGTTTTTAAAAAATTGCTGCTATGATATATAGGCCAAAGAGCGAAGTGGCTCGGACAGCATGTGCCTACTCATGAAATGACGATTACGCAACCACAATTACCATGTCCCGGCCTCGCTTACAGAGAGAACAGTCAGCCACCGACGCATCTGTGCAAAGTCAATGCAGATGAAACAGCGGTTCAGCCGATGATACGTTTATATTTGCGAGGCTCTTCACGGTCAACTCCAAGCTACGATATGCAATAGTCTAGAGGTTTGCTGTAGTGTTCTGAAGAAAGAAACAAAATAAAACGTTGAGGGCTGTTGACGGCGTGCCCTAGAGCCTATGGTCATTCGAAGTCTGCAACTCGTAATTCACCTGTACTAATAATGAACTTGATAGAGTTGCGAACAGAAATGGGGGTCCGGCTTTCACGAAGCCTATTGCGCAATTCACTTGTTTCGAATGTATTTCATTCGTGCAGTGTAACTTTTTGTTGTGCATTGTCGGTAGGTACTATTAGTATTAATATGTACTGAATGTATTCGTGTTCTTATATACACCGTACCTAAATGACTGACATTCTTTTAGTACGGGTATTTAACCTTGCGACAGCCCATGTACTAGGAACTCTTATACTCTAAAAAGCCCACTGTCATTACTGCCCATAAGTGCCCGCCACTCTAACCCCATCAAGCTGTCAGCTTACATTTTTTTTTTGCCAGGAAGTCCTTTCTTTCTCGGATTTGTTGAACCTAGAATGATGAAAGTTTATTGTCGCTAAAATACATTACCTCCCATATAGACCACCTAGAACACTATAAGGCAGCGAAAGAGACCATTGGCAAAAATATAAGAGATTTAGAACCTAGGCTGTACTATAGGTACAAATTTGAAAATATCGGAAACAACTTTTAATAAAATATCGTACGCTATAACAAAACTCTTTATTTAGTTTTTTATCTGGACTTCTACTGAATAAGCTGTTTGTGCTTCCCACACGCAGGCAAACCGGGCAGCAGCGCAGGTGTACCTCCCCATCGAAATTCACACGCGAACGTTCCTGACCAGTCCGACATGCCCGTCGTCGACGTCCGCATCCCCAATGGCCCACTGTACCAGGACATGGACGGCGTCCTAAGGCTGAGCCGAAACTTCACGGTCGAAATGCTGCGCTCTGCGCTCAACTACAAGCCTCAGCCGGACGACAAGTTCGTCGTCACCTTTCCCAAGTGCGGAACGACGTGGACTCAGCACATCGCCTTCCTGATCTTCAACAAGGGCGTGCCTCCGTCCAGTGGGCTAGAATTCTTTCACAGAAGCCCCTTCATCGAGATGATCGGCGCCAGCAGCGTGACGGACATGACGCGACCAGGAGTGATCAAGACCCACCTACCGTACCATCTGATGCCCATGCATCCACAGGCCAAGTACCTCTACGTCTGCCGCAATCCTAAGGACACCTGCGTGTCCATGTACTACCACACGAAGGGTTTCACCGGATACGATTTTGCGGACGGTAAGTTCGACGACTTCTTCGAGGTCTTCGTCACCGGCCAGACTGACTACGGGGACTACTTCGATCACGTCCTGGGTTGGTATGAGCACCGCAACGACCCAAACGTCCTCTTCCTGCACTACGAGGACATGAAGGCAGAGCCGCGAGATGGGGTGCTTCGAATCGCCGAGTTCTTCGACAAGACGTACCACAAGCTGTTGCTGGAAAACGAGGACATACTGCAGAATGTGATCAAGTACAGCGACGTCAAGTCTATGCAGGACTACGCCTCGCGGAACTTCACAAACTTCTTCACGAAACAGATTGAGAAAGAGGCACCCGATGGTCTCAGGGTCTTCCACGAGGTGTCGCAGAAGAATCCTTCCACTGCTAGCTTCATTCGTAAGGGTATCGTCGGTGACTGGAAAAATCATTTTTCTCCAGAACAAAACGCAAGGCTGGAAAAGAAGATTCTAGAGCGACTGTCTAATACAGACTTGGCTGACACGTGGCGAAAACACGCTGTCATGTGATCGACTCTCTGCATAACTTCTCTTCATATTGTACAACCTTTATTCACCTTGTCAAACTAGGACGGCCGAGCTTACTTTCAGAAACACCCTTTTCTTGTACTCGTAAGTACGCTGTAAATCGAGAATACGTTTTCTGTTTTCCAGCAATTGTGATTGTGCTACTCGAAACGTGCATTAGCTTTGTCTTGAGGTTTGTACACATACTGCAAATGTGATATAATAAATTTCTGATATTGGACAATAGTTAATGCTTATAATCTGTAATCATACATATGCTGAAAAGAAATGGTGTTTCTTGTGTCAGTGCGTCCTTTCATCTTTGGTTCTTGATAGCTCATGCAGCTATATTTCAAGTAACAGTTCACGAAAAGGTGGACCACTGAAAAGGTAAAAAATGCTGGTAAGGTAGATACTGCAGGTGGTGTCGCTGTCCAGCGGCATCCTATATACAAAAAACTTTTATAACGCAAGTTGCACCTTTATTTAGGCATTATTTTGTGTATATTAAGCAAAATGGAGCTTGTTAGCCCATATCAAAAAATTAAAAACGATATGAAACTCTGTGGTATTTAAAACACCCGTGATTCCCTGATTTACTACCCTTAGGAGCTGCTATCAGAAGGCTGTAGTACGTAAAAAATTTGTCAATAAGCGGAACCAGATGAAGATTGGGATACTTCCGAAGTGTTTCTTTTTGTCTTTTGGCACAAGATTAATTTCTTTAGTAGCTTATCAGGTGACAAACTGGTTCTATGAGTAACAGATTTCGGTGCAGACAGCGGCTTCGTTCGCCGAAAACCTGGGCATCGGTGAGGGCACAGAAACAGGTGTTTCCACAAATCCATCCTTGGAATAAGCGCCCGATTACACACGTACTTGTTTGCGCCGTTTCTCAATACCTCATGCTCGATTTGGGTTTGTTGGCGACTACCCGTTTCTGGTGTAGAAGTCTGGTCTTCTATGAAGGTCACCTTGCCATTCATCTTTGCCACATTTCATCTAGTCTTTTATTGCTGCATTGCGTTGCTACACGCATCATTGCCGTCCCAAGTAAGTGTTGCGTAGCTAGGCACGTAATAAGGTATTATTTATTTTTTATTTTTTTATTTTTTTATTTATTTATTTATTTATTATCAAATACTGCGGACAAGTAGTACGAGGCGACAAGGCATAATATGGTACAATGGTGAACATATCGGGAAAAAAATAAAAGCACAAAGGAAACAGAAAACATTAACACAGAACTAAAGTTAATATGTCTGGCGAAACGCTATAAAAATAAATAATAATCAGCATTATGATGTAGCTTCGACTATACAATTAAATTCAATTATTATACGAGGTAAATATAATTGTTTGTTCTGGCAAAGTAATGCATTGATGCACCTTGTCTATGGTGACAATTCCCGGCAGTAATAAAGAAAAAAAATCGCAGCTTATCAAAGCAATGAATGATAATGAGTTGGCGAAACTTTGGAGCCACATCGGTAAACCGTGAAGTCTCCGTAAATCCTGCTTACTCGATCGTCATGTAAAGACGCGACAACCACTTTGTGCGCCTTTCAGCGCCTCTTCGTCGGCTCTCAGCTCAGGATCGTCTTCCCGGGTCTTCCGCGCAGATTCGGCTTCGCGGACTCTCACTGCAGCGCGTGCTACAGCCGCTTTCCGAGCCCTCCACTCAGCCGTCTTCGTCGCTCGTACTCGAAGCAGCCCATGCCGGCGTAGATAGCAATTACAGAGGCGTAATTCTTACACGTTCGTTAACGTGGAACGTATGCGCGTGGAACGTATTCTGCGTTCGTTAACGTAAGTGCACCATACGAGCTGTAATTGCGAGTGCATACCGCAACCCATACAACGAGGTCGACTGATAGTCGAAGTGTCCCAACGCTCACTCATTCGGCTCATTTGAGTGTGACAAATGCTCTCTGGTGTGTCTCCGTTTCGTTTTTGTCGTATAAATAGGGAAGACTTCGTTACTGAGCAATTATTACTAACAGACATTTTTGTTTCTTTTTTAAAAATCTCAAAGCTGCAGTGAGTCCCTCGCATAAAGTACTTCAATTATCCCATTTGTCATAATCGCCATCTACACTGATAAAACGTTCACTAATTCCACTTTTTGAATGCTGTCCGCAATCAAGTCGTTAGTCATTTTAACATACCTGCCACTACGGAAGTAATTCTAAAGGCATCGCACAAATATTGCATTTTCCTAATTTTTGATTGTTTTAGACAGATTTGTTGGAACACCATGAATATAGTACACACACGCAAAATTGAAAGATGTCCCGAGAGGGCGGGGGGGGGGGGGGGGGGGGGGCTTCGAACCACGGCATGCAGCCGATATATAGAAAAGGCAGTACAGACCTATACTCACGTTTAACGAAACGTCGTTTGATAACAGGACCTGTGTGCACCGCATGCGTACCTCACATGTAACAATTCCGACCATTACTCCAGTACCCGAGCCGAAACGTCATTTTGTTGTTTCTTATTGAGCATTCTTTAGCAGCCGGTAACGCGTTTGCTTGAACCCTTTCTGAGCCAATACAGAGGAGTATCGCTGTCTATGGAAAAAGCGGCAATCTACCTGGCACCACCACATCTTTTTTTATCGTCAGCTCTGCCACTGATTCTGACTGAGGTGCTATTTTCTGAGGCACGTTATTACTCATCATCATCATCATCATCAGTCCGACTATGTCCACTGCAGAACAAAGGCATCTCCCATGTTCCGCCAGCCAACTCGGTCCTGTGCCCACTGCTGCCAATTTATACCCGCAACTTTAATTTATCTCATCTGCCCACCTAACCTTCTGCCTCCCCCTAACCCACTTGCCTTCTCTAGGAACCCAGTTAGTTACCCTTAATGACCAGTGGTTACCCTGTCTACGTGCTACATGCCCGGCCCATGTCCATTTCCTCTTCTTGATTTCAACTATGATATCTTTAACCCCGGTTTGTTCCCTAATCTACTCTTCTCTCTTCTTGTCTTAAAGTTACACCTACCAATTTTCTTTCCATTGCTCGCTGCGTCGTCCTCAATTTATTCTGAACCCTCTTTGTAAGTCTCCAGGTTTCTGCTCCGTAGCTAAGTGCCGGCAAGATACAGCTGTTATATACCTTCCTCTTAAAGGATAGGGGCAATCTACCTGTCATAATTTGAGAGTGCTCGCTAAACGCGCTCCACCCAATTCTTATTCTTCTAGTTGCTTCAGTTTCGTTTTCGGCTCCGAGGTTATTACCGGTCCCAAGCAGACATAGTCTTTTACAACTTCAGGTGCACTATTACCTACCTCGAAGCACTGTTTTCTTCCGAAGTTGTACATTACTTTCGTTTTTTACGTTATTTGTACGGGTGCGTTTTTAAGTGATATTCTTAAATACTCAGTCTTTATTCACTCTTTGAAATGGTAGCACAAACACGCATTTGCTTAAAGCATCTCCGAGCGATGTTTATAATGAAAGTTTAGCATAAGCCCACACCAAGTTATCACTAATACTCACAGAACTCTAATGCCCACGAAGATGTTACGTGAGTACAAGCAAATCCGTAGATTATATTGTGGACAGTATCCGCCTCTAATTCGTGGGATGTGCGTTTGCACTCGTGCAGCGGCAAGTTATTTCATCCTCCACGCTGGCTTCTCTTTGTTCCGTTTTGGTCCGCCGCGGTGGTCCAGTGGCTAAGGTACTCGGCTGCTGACACGCAGGTCGCGGGTTGGAATCCCGGCTGCGGCGGCTGCATTCCCGATGGAGGCAGAAATGCTGTAGGCCCGTGTGCTCAGATTTGGGTGCACGTTAAAGAACCCCAGGTGGTCGAAATTTCCGGAGCCCTCCACTACAGCGTCTCTCATAATCGCATCGTGGTTTCGGGACGTTGAACTCTACAAATAAATCCATCAATCAATCAATCTTCATCACGTTTGAGATAAAACTACAGATTATTTCTGCTACCCTGTGTTTGCATTCGCCAAAGCCGATGTCCTCGAAAGTAAAGAACTCAAAATACTTTTCTTTATTATTCGCTAAGCGTTTTGGTCATATATGTCTTCGACTACCCTCTGAGGCAGAAGCTCAAAAAATTCGGAAGCTTCAAGAGAAAAAAAGTTTTTCGACATGGTTTGTCACTGGTCGTGTTCAAGAGTCTTTCATCAGATTCGTCGATGTTATTTTACTAGCTTTAGGATCGTCTCGTATTCCCTCTTACAGATAATCCTACCACAGTAACTTCTCCTCTCTGTGTGAATGTATGCTTTGTACGGTATACTCGCGGATTGAAATAGTACAACATCAGGTTACGTAGCACGCGCATCATTTTGTTTCCACAGTATTCAACTCTGATTATATCGGCGTGATTTTAACTAGGACGCGTAGATCATAATAGACATCATATCTAGAGACCAGATTCGTCTTCACATGGCGTAGTTATTTTGAGTAATTGCGCATACCACTCGTTACACTAAAAAAAAAACTTATGTCACCTTTAAATCTCTGAGTATTGTACCTACCCAGGCGGTGTTCTTCAACATTAGACTGTGCTCAAGCTATAAGTATTCAATATTGGCAAATATATATGTAGTCTATCGGCTGTAGTTAATATATACAGCCCATACCTATAGTTAACTGGCGCATTGTTTTTTTTAATTCTGAACATTTTCAGGCCACAAAATGTACGATATTATTGCCAGGCACGCAGTAGTACATAGGGGCACCGGAAATAACATTAATTCACGGGGGGCGCTATCCTGCTTCTAAATCTAAAAGCGCAAGCGGTCTTTTGTGTGTGTATGTGTGTGTTTGTGTGGTGTGTCTTCTTACTGCGTTTTGCCTCTCCTATATATTGTACCGGTGCACATCGGCGCTAGCTCTGTGCCAGTGAGAGGAAAGACGACGAAGTTCGTGTGTCACGCTCTCGGCCTCCTGTTTCCTGTGCTGCAGCTGTCTTGCTTGCCCTGGCGAGTTTCTTGCCGAAACTCCTCCGAAGAACACGCTTGTTACAATATATAAGTTGCCACCGTTTCCAGGAATTGAGCTTACGCTGAGCCACTAGACCTTTACATGCTGGATAGGCAAATCTTCTGATTTTATTTATTGGGAAATAATCTCCGCTCCCAAGTCACAAGCTGGTATAATTATATGCCCCTAAACTTGTTGTTTATTCACTTCACGTGTTACAAAATTTGGTATGTGGAGCTAGAGAAACAGCCGCGAGCACGCTATGAGCGTAGCAGTAACTCAAGTTTAACATGACACGCATGTTATGATCATCATGTTGAGACGTGTGATTTACCACTCCCACGTTGCAAGCTTGTATAAATGCCCCTAGACTCGTTCTTGTTTCACAGCGAAAGGTGTTATGAGACCACAACACAGGTCACGCGCGGCGCCGCAGTTGTCCGCCGCCGCCGCTGGTGTCCGAAACCACTATCGCACGAAATAAGAAAATAAAAGCTTGAATAAAAACATTAAAGACTTGTGGCATTAGACCCCGGGTCCACTGCGTGCCAGCCCAGTGTTCTACCGCTGAACCACGCCGGCGCTTGGGACTCGTTCTCAAACTTGCCTTCGGCAGGCGTGATGTCGAGAAAGGCGTTAATATGAGTAATAATGCGTTTTATAACAGCAAAGGCCCAACATGCTTCACACATCCCGCCGCGGTAGTCCAGTGGCTAAGGCACTCGGCTGCTGACCCGCAGGCCGCGGGATCGAATCCCGGCTGCGGCGGCTACATTTGCAATGGAGGCCGAAATGTTGTAGGCCCGTGCGCTCAGTTAAGGTGCACGTTAGGAACCCCAGGTGGTCAAAATTTCCGGAGTCCTCCACAACGGCATCTGTCATAATCATATGGTGGTTTTTGGACGCTAAACACCACATATCAATCAACATGCTTCACACAATTCACGTCGTGTAGCGAGTGTCGTCGAATGCTCCAACAAATAAAAAACTTGTTCTTCATCACCTATTAACTGTTGCACATACGCACTTTAGACGTAATTCTTCATCGTTGTCAGCCATTGCATTAAAAATAAAATTTGCACGAAATTCGTTGCAAGTGTTTAGCAGATACCACGCTTCTCTGAAGAATGGCGAACGATGACACAGTGACTGCCTGCCTATTACACTATGATTAATGGCGTAGTGGATACTCTGCAAATGTGTGTGCAGCGTCTACCCAAGGAGTGTTAAAAAATGCTCTTAAAGGCCACTCTTCTACTTTCGCCGTGACAGTGCGGCACGTTCAGCGCAAGCCTGACGGTTTTTTACCATGATAGCCATATTTTTCGTCGTCATGCTCATGCACATTAACCGTAGCAGCTTTTGGAAACGTAGTCGCGGTCACCGACCTCGTAGCCCGGCAGGATGATGCCCTAGGCCCACCGCGAATTGACGTCACAATGCATTGTCACTGCCTCTGCCCCCCCTCCCCATGGCTTCTTGCATGATCTGTGAGAGTTTTTGAAGAATCGACTTAACTCAGCAAATAGTAGTGAAAAAAAAAAAACGCGACGAAAATGAGACCAGTTTCTTTCCTGAAGGAATGTTTCGCCACTTGACGCCACGCCATTACCTTCCAATTTTTTTTTCGCATTTTAGTATTTTTTATGGCTGGGCGGAAGGAAGCCATCATGACGCCGACGCAATATATTTGCGCGCACGCTGCACAGCAATGCGGAACTCGGCCGTAGTAGGAGCACGCCACCCACCCTATAGGATAAAAAAAGAGAGCGCGAAAGAAAAGAGAGTGGGGGAGAGAGATCGTTACGAAGTTCTTCACTTTTTCCCTTTTCCTTCAATCGTCCTGGCTTTGCTTGAGCGGCTCTAAATATGGCTCCCACCGAGTTATAGAGCCAGCCGAAGCCATTTCCTCAAGCATGTTCGTTTGGCATTTTGCATACGCTACACCACCTTTCTCCCTTACTTTCTTAGCTCCGTGACTCAGACACCGATTGTTTTCCTGTACCCTTTCCCTTCTTGCTATACGTTCGGTCACAGTCTGATTATGACTTCTCACTTCCTTCACTACAGGGTTCCTCCTTCTTCTGCTCACCTTTCCCGTCTCGAAGAGTGCCCCTTTGCCGGAAAGCAAGCTAGGTAGGTCATCGCTCCGAGAGTGGCTCACTGACAAGACAGTGCGCAGTGCGTTAGAAGGAAGCTCACGTCGGCCTGTGCTTGACGGTTTCGCTGAGTGAGCGGCCGGCCATATACGTTGTTGTCCCAAACCAAAGGATACGAGTTTTAGCCCGGTGGATATACGTTATCGACAGTGCGCATCAAAAGGTGGAGCTGTGATTAGGATACACGTAAGGTAAGCGGCACGGACTCTATGAGAGTCAATACTATAAAACACAAGGAGCACGTGATTGACGGCAACGCACATATGTTACGCCATTACGAAACTTGACATCTGCCTTCGGTGTTGTTTGGATCAATGATATCTTTTGTCGGTCTCGCTTTTCGTTTAGGCTCCACGATCTGTCACGTCTTCAGAGGTGTCTATATCGTCCGAAAGTGGCAGTAGTTGTTGGGATTTTACGTCAGTAAACGACGATATGATTTTGATAGGTGGAGTACTCCGGAAGTTTCGACCAAGTCAGTTTCTTTAACGTGTACCTGAATCAATTAGACACGGGCCTCAATCGTTTGTGGGCCTCGTCGAAAATGCGGTCACCACGGCTGGGATTCGACCCCGCGACCTTTCAGTCAGCAGTCGAGCCCCACAGCTAACATGTCAGGTGAAAGTTAATGACGGTTATGGAAATCTGTCGAGCGGTGTGTGCGAGCACTGAAATGTGGCTTAGAGTTTCTGTGCCGTTCATGCGACAGCATTTGTTCATTCTTCCGTTCTTTAAGAAAAATTCACTTAACCAATGCATAGAAGTGCTGCAGACTTGCGCGTGTTGTCTTGTTATTCATCTCATTGCTCAATATTGCACTGCTGTAAATCCTGCTCTTTCTGCACGCAATATGAAAAATCGAGAATAACAGCGCCTAGAAAAATACATAAACGCCGTTATCTTCAAACTCGTAAACTACAGGCATCCAAAGGTGGTTTGGCAAATTATATGTAAAGCCAGAAGAAAACGAATGACTGAGAGCACGTTCAGCAGGCATTCTGAAATCATGACTGGTATAGATTGTCATTATCCCTCAAGAGGAAGGCCTATGACAGCTGCATTTTTCCGGTCTTACGTATACGAAGCAGAAACCTGGAGGCTCGCAAAGAGGGTTCAGCTTAAATTGAGAACGCCACAGCGAGTAATGGAAAGAAAAATGACAGGGGTAAGCTTGAAAGAAAAGAAGAGAGCAGAGTGGATCAGGGAACAAACCGTGGTCAATGGTGCTGAAATCAAGAAGAAGATACACATGGGCCGGGCACGTTGCGTGTAGGCAGGGTAACTGCTGGTCATTAAAGGTAACTGCCTGGATTCCCATAGAAGGCAAGCGGGTAAGAGACATAAAGTTAGGTAAACAGATGATATTTGGAAGTTTGCTGGTATAAAGTGGCAGGAGCAAGCGCAGAACCATGCTGACTGGCAGAACATGGGAGAGGCCTTTGTCCTGCAGTGGGCGTAGGGAGGATGATGATGATAATGTAAGGCTGGGAAGGCTACAGGCTGTGATGGTTCACGCAATTCTGCCTGGCACCATGGCGTCTACAGATCGTGGACGTTGTGACCAATAGCGCCAGTTACGTAAACGTGTCATTTAGTTGCGACATCGATGTAACTCCAAGGGTGCGCTAAACAAGAATCCACGCAACGTTACTAGCAATAGATTCAAACCACGCTGTTGTTTCGCATCGCCCACAATTTACGCACCTGCGATTTGATGCAACGTGCCACCTGGCAAGGCGCCAACGCGTTCGTGACGTGCTCCGTATTCTCACTGATTAAAATTTATGTACCATTTGGGGCAATTTGTTTGCAGTGTGTTCTCACACCTGGTTCATGCTTGAGTAAATATTCAACCGATCCTTACAAATTAACGATACTCTGCTGTGAAACAGTACACATTGCACCCTTTTTAGTACACGTCATACAAGGCAGTAGTAAACGTGAGTTCTCTCCTAATACTCTTTCACACGAGAGGAGGCTGCCACACTTTGCCGGCTGCAGACCCGAGCTTTCGCGAACCTCCACTTCTGGCATAAAATATACCCCAGTTGTTAGACCAATGCATGTCCGGGTTGTGACGCTATCCTCACAACCTTTCACGTTACCGTAGAGCGCACCCCCTCTCCACCCTCTAATCATTCAGTCCAACCATACGTCAGAGCAATAGGAAGAGACCCTTCACAACGGTGCCCCCGAGGACTGTCGGGTGGTTGTTCTGCGGGCCCGGGCTGTCTCAGAGGTTTCCATAGGTGTCCTGGAATAGGGACTTTCCCCGTTTTCTTCAAAAGTGCATAATAAAATGTTTTCATTATTCAAAAAGTTCAGGCAAATAACTAAGCACTCAGAAAGATTGCTTTTCAGTGAGCTGCAATACTCGAATCTTCCTATAAAATGGTCACATGTATCGTTATTTGCCAAGACTTTTGACACTACATGCGCCACATGCTAATGTAAAAGTGACAGCGGCAAGAAGGTAATTGAAAGAGTTTCCCGGTTAAAAACAAGCAGCTCTACGTCTACAAACAATGATCGATGTAGTAGTTCAAATTTTGACTTGAACAGGGTTTTCGCGCACACGTTGGGTCGTGTGGACACTTCACAAGATACGCGTCTCAAAATTGGCCTCAAAAGTTGTCTGTCTTTATTCCAGTGCTATATTTCCGTGCTCTGAGCAGCCTCGGGTTCAGTTATTATACTCTCAGAAAAACATAATGAACAAGTCATTGAACAATTTTTTGCTGCGTATGTAATTATCACGTGTACTGTAACTCCCTTCTAAGCGGCAAATTAACTTTATGTTACAGGGTCGTCTGTCACGCGACTTAGTTAAACGCTCAAGTGCTCAGTTAAACAGTTATATATACAATTTATATAGGTGGCAAACGACAGTCAAACGATTCTTTCCTTATATGCGAGAGTGTTAAACGTGAACACAAGAGGTATACAAGAGCACTTCTTTCTTCACCAACAGGAATCCGTTATTCAAGCATTTCAGCGCTGGTGGCGTTCGTGGACATTTGGACGTTCTGGGTCAACAAGAAATCCGTGATCTGCCGAAATCATCGTACAAGACTCCCGAGGAGTAAAAAAAGGGGGCCAATATGGAAGACGAGCGCGTGTTACCGCTCTACGAGTCTATCTCTGGACTCCGGCTCGCCAACTTCTACCCACCATACGCGGTCGCCTCGGGCCTTCAGTACAAGGCCAAGGACGGTGACGTCTTCCTCGTCACTTATCCCCAGTGTGGCACGCTGTGGATGCAGCAGATTCTCTACGTTCTGCTGCACGATGGGTCTTCACCCAAGGACGCCGCGAGCCTCTTCGGGACCTTTCCTTTGCTCGAGCTAGAGGGATCCGAAGCCGTAGAAGACGCCCCCAGGCCGCGGGTAATCACGTCGCATCTTCCGTACGACTTCATCCCGAAGTCCTTGCGGGCTAAGTACATCGTGCTCGTGCGCGACCCTCGCGACGTCTGCGCGGGCATGTATCGGCGTCTCCGAACGTACCCCGCATACGAGTTCAACGACGGCCAGTTGAGCGACTTCTTGGACCTCTTCTGTGGTGACGCCGTCGACTACCAGGGATACTTCACCCACTTGAGGTCCTGGTATGATCACCGGGATGACACCAACGTGTTCTGGCTGACCTACGAGGAACTGCATTCCCACTTTCAAGACACCGTGAAACGCCTGTCAGCGTTCCTGGGGGTGGAACACAAGCTGTTCAAGAGCAGAAGCGTGTTCAAAAAGTGCCAGGAGAAGAGCACGGTGTCTTACATGAAGTCGAAAACCAACAAATACATGGAAGAGTTTCTGTACATCCCGTTCGAGAACCTGGCGGCGGATATGAGGTACTCCGAAGGGGTCAAGTCCTTCCACGCATCGGTGCAGTGTGCAGGGTTCTTGGACGCAATGTCTAGTGTCCGCTGTGTGCGTAGCGGTAAAGTAGGCTCCTGGAAAGATGTCATCACAGCCGATGATGCCAAGAGAGTGGTTCACCGAACGGAACAGATAGGTCGTGACGTGGCGAACGCTGTCTTGTACAACAGGTGATATTGCAAGTTTATGCGCGTCGGTGAAATCCCAGCGAGTCCTGGGATAATTAAAGCGTTTTTTTTACAAGTTGACTCGTACTGAGTCTTATGCAAGATGCCGCAAACAGACCTATAATATTAGATCATAAAAGCTGAAACCAGCAGAGCGTTTCCGTACATGGTGAGAGTGAAAAATAATTTCGCAAACGTGCCCGATAGAAAATAGTTCGCAAGCTATCCTGTCATTATTGTTGTTAAGCAAGAACGGTATAAAGAAACTAGCTATGTTGATAAATTTCAGCAAATTAACTATAAAATTACAACCACTTTACTATTAGAAGTTATCGGAGAATTTCAGAAAATGGCATGAGCGATGTTCCGTTCGGGAGTAAATAGTTATTCCAAGATCAGGTACAAGCTCGTTGAATATATTAAAACCTCAGTAAGAGGTAAGAGCGCCTGATCTAATTTGAACATGAGAGCGATGGGCAACATGCACCTTGAGTCTCTATAAAATTGCTATCGCAATGAAAAAAAAATATCTTTTCAGTGCTTTTCTATAAGGCTGATGGTTTGCTCTCGGTTGCATCTCGCCGCATACACCAACGAGCCACGAGTGGTTTGAGCCACAAAGCAGCGCTGTTCATCTCCAGAAAAGTTTCTCACAGATGACGCGGAACCTAATCTTGAATCTATATTTTAGTTAACCCACTCCCTCCCCCTGCTTATACGGGGATGTGTAAAAAAAAGTCACAGCTTTGCCGCAAAGGCGAAGCAATGAACGCAATAGCAACAAATTGAAAGGTCACGCGCAGAATAGAAAGTACATCGAAACATGCCCCGCGTTTCTCACGCACAAATGACGCACGAAACGTACTCACAGATACGGATGCACGCGAATAAGCACCTTGTTTGTTACTTCGCTGTGTCTGAAAAGCGTGCGCTTTCCACAAACGGAGACAGCAATGATTGCAGTGACCTTTGTGCGCTCGGTAACAACAGTAGAATTATTCCAGGTAAAGCTCGAGAGCAGCCAAGACGTACCATTCTCCATTACTCGCCACCGCGAGATAAAGGCGCGCGAGGGAGCATTGCTCCCCTTTTCTAAGCCGGGCAAAGTACGCGCAGGAGATTAGGGCGAATGCCGCCGCTCGGTGTGGTGACGCTCGCTCACTCCTCCATCTTGCTGGTAATGCTGAAAACACAATTCCCCCAAGATGCTCGTGAGCAGCGGTAAGTGGCAGATATAAATACTTTGCCGTTTGAATAGCGAAGAACATGCTCCACGATGGCTCAGTGGTTAACGTCTTGCTGTAATGACACAAACTTCCCACGTTCGATTCCGCTCACTGGAGTGTTTTCCTTGTCTTTTTTTCTTTCTAGCATTTTCATGTATATGGATACGTATACATGTACAGTTAGTGATGGCGACGCCGACGCCGGTGGCAAAATCCAGCCTAGAGTGTCCATATAGTTGCTATCGCAATAAAAAAATATGTAGGCAAGATCAAATTTTAACGACACACGACGTGATATCGCACAAGAGCTCATTTCGCGAACTCCGGTGTCGCCGTCGGTTACCGGTGTCGGCGTCGTTGGTCGTCAGCGAAGAATCGTCGCATTCTGTTTGCGAATGTTCGAGATAGATGCGAATGAATGAATAATGAATCTCCTGTCGGAGTGAAAATCAAACCCAGGCCTTCTCTGTGGCAAGCAGGTGTTCCCCCATGAAGCCACGCCTTGTTTCTCGTTAGTCACGGCCGTCATTCGATTCAGGCCACGAAACAAGTTCTCCCAGCAATACATAAGTTTTGAAGTTTTGTATACGTATAGGCTTTGTCGCATGTATAAACTGGGCAAAATTAAGAATGATGAGTCTTTAATACAGCCAGCATCTTTACAGTAACATAATTGCTTTTATAAATTTCGTCGGACAGAACCTTGGATTGTCAACAAAAACACAACTGTATACGGTGACCAAATGCTACAGTATTGTTTACCGACTATTTCAAATCGGTAACATAAAGAAAATGGTCTCGATATATCCAATCTGTCGCTGAAAAGCGTACGTGACATATTCGTATGATTGCCTGTATTGCCTTAGGTTCACCTGTTCTTTTTGTTTTTTGCTGTCTTCATCACAACGGGTGTTTTTTCATTTGGTTTTCAAATGTTTACACAATACCTTTGTTCATTATTTCTTACCGTGTTTGCTTACTGTTTTTGCTGTTCTGTTCATGCATTAGGTATAGCGCATGCCTTGAAGTGCTGTAACTGCTCGGTGTGGGAGGTGGCCAGAATCTCCTCAAGCTGTTCAGTGCAGCTTTTTCGACTGATTGCCACGCAACCTTCTTGCGCAATAAACTTAATCCAATAATTCGAAATGAGCCACAAACATTTCAGATAAGCATAGACCGGAGTTGTCCGCACTGCTTGTAATAAACGCATCTGGCCTCTTTTTGCGCCTAGCCGCTTGTAGGATTCTCCAGTCATTCGTCACATTTTGGGGCTTTTTTTCATTTTCCCAGCAAAAAAAATTATTTTAGTCTTCCTCATGTTCATCAATAGCACGCTTCTTCTTCACTAATAGCGCGTTTGTCGATTGAAATGAGCAGTAGAGTGGTGAAGTCAAACATTTGCTGAGGCAACGAACAGGTATACTCTTAATCAATACTGGTATATGTGCAGTGAACCGAATAATGAATATCATGATTGATATGTGGGGTTTAACGTCCCAAAACCACTATATGATTATGAGAGACACCGTAGTGGAGGGCTTCGGAAATTTAGACCACCTGGGGTTCTTTAACACGCACCCAAATCTGAGCACACGGGCCCACAACATTTCCGCCTCCATCGGAAATGCAGCCGCCGCAGCCGGGATTCGAACCCGCGCCCTGCGGGTCAGCAGCCGAGTACCTTAGCTACTAGACCACCACGGCGGGGCGAATAATGAATATCATAGTGACAATTTTATTATTTATGTTGGCACTTTCTTTTTTCGTTGAGCATATTATCGATATGCAGTATAATAAAAATTATTTTTTCAACGAACCTTAATACTGAGTGACAATTTTTTTGTACTAAAGTAATTTAGGGATGCAAACATTTTTATATTTTTTGCATTTTTCGAGTTTCTTCACGGAAGTCACAACGCTTCTCTTGGGCTTCCATTTGACGGTGATTACTTGCTTGTTAACATATGAGAACTCTTGCATAGACTGTGAAGGGACATAATTACTCAGGCATGTCCGTGAGCGTTTTTCACTTCAATAGCTATAGTCCAAGTCCTGGCTCGTTGAGCTTGTACAACCTAGTTCTTTGGCCAACTAATTTGCCTGCATAACTCGTCATTTGCTTTGCGTCGAAATCTGCATGATGTATGACCACTGTGGACATTAAGACTGCTTCGTAAAAAAAAGTCCATGAAAAGGCCTTCTAGTGGGAAGTGTCTCCTTAAAAATTGCAACAGGCGTCACAGCATGTGAACCGAGTGGGGGGGGGGGGGGGGGGGCTAAATATGCCCTCAGATGGTGCAGCCACAAGTGGGCCATAGTTACCGGACTTAATTACGTAAACACTATTCACGCGATCTCTCACAAACTCTCGAAAGAGAAGGCCTCGCTAAACGTATACAGTACCCACGCATTGTACTAGGACAACTCAGCCTTGAAAACGCACATACTTTCGTCTTCCCCGTCTTCAACTAGGGTCACATTGGCGTATAATTTCCACTCGAGCGCTTAGATCAGAGACAGCAATATGTTCAGAGGCCAGATTCGTTGTGACGTGACGTGCTATCTCCACCAACTGCGAATAACAGTAGTCAAGCAAAAGATTTAATGGTTCAGTTGAATACGAGCCTATATGGTATTTTCCAGTGCTTTTACGGTTAGTCCGTTCGACAATGCCGGTATTCATACTCTATTCACGCAGTGTAATATGCTCAAAATGCAATTCTGGATTTTATCAGGTGTCAGTAACGCTGCAAAGAGGCCTGTTAAGTTGAAACGTCATCGTGTTGCCTAATGATGCAACAAATAACTCCGTTAACTCCGTTATACGTGCACTAAACACACTGGTATATTTCATAAATGTTCTGAAACAAACTACCCCTTCTTTTTATTCTTGGGAATACTGAATTTCATGCACACAGTGAATTCGAACCCCCAACTTCTGCGCAGCAACATGACTGCTGAAAAAAGAAGTTCCATCACCACATCAACAGAAATGGGACAATTGGGATCTGGTGCGTTACGTTCTCTGTTTTCCTGTCATTAGCCTTAAATCTGTTACGTCAATGCGACAACTGTCAAGCTCGTGAAGGGTTTCACCGTTTTACAGCTGGGAGCGGCAGTAAACTTTCTTCTAAAGATGAAATTTTTAAATCAGGAGTGTTTCGCCTTTTTCGACTGCCTTGTTTGGATATTGAATAATTGAACTCATTCTGCAGAGAAGCGCTAGAGAGAGAAAGAAAGAGAGAGATAGAGAGAGAATGATGACTTACAACTTTGCAATTGTCTTAGTTTTATTTGCAATGGTTTCTACCGGTAGAAACCGTTGGAAATAAATTAGGACAACCGCTAAGTTGTGTTTTATCTCTTCCCAAGTATGTTTGACCCATCGAAAGAACTTGAAGAATGTCTATATATATATATATATATATATATATATATATATATATATCGTTAGTGATATAACACACAATAATGCCAAGGAAAGTATAGGGGAAGTTATTAAACTGCATTGTAATGTAATGGTGAAGAAATAAAAGGGGGTGAAAAAATAACTTGCTGTGGGTAGGAACCGAATCTGCGAGTTTCGAATAACGCGTTCGATGCTCTGCCATTAAGTTACCATATATATATATATATATATATATATATATATATATATATATATATATAGAAAGAGAGAGAGAGAGAGAGAGAGAGAGAGAGTCATCGCAAATAACACTGTCCTCAGCGGTCAACCACTTTACGTCCATACACGGCGTCCCGTTTGCTGCGGAAATTCGGCGGTGCCGCCATCTGCCATAAGCGATGAGAACCGGGAAGCCCGCTCAATATCTGGGACGACAACCGAGTGAAGAAAAGAGAGCGAAAAAAAAAAAGAAACCTTGAAAGAATGTGACTGGAAGAGAACAACGTACACGGCAAAAAGAGAACGCGGCGGCCCTGCTAGAGGTGACAACGCGCTCCTCTCACACTCCGTCGGCTCCAGTCGTCCGTAGCATCGTCACTTATTTGGAGTCGAGCCAAGCGGGTTGGCGACACGGACACAGCGCCCAGCCCATCGACCCTGCTAGGACGGCTCGCCGTCGGCATTTGTTTACCCTGTGCCCACGACTGGAACAAGGAGCAAGGTTTGATTTGCAGCGGTGAGCATCGAAATCGTCGGTATCTCCGTTTCTTCCGCCTCTTTTAGCTCGCCGTCGCGTTTTCTCTATTCCGTTGCGTACTTTTACTTTTCGGTCGCCCAGCCGTCCTTGTCCACGTGTGCGCGTGGTTTGCTCTGCTACGAGTGCGGCGATGGACGCGTGTCAAGTGCTATCGTTGAGCACACATCGCGTGCCTCTGCAAGGCCGGTGTGTCTTGGCATGTCGCTGGCGTTCTGGTTGAAGCAGTTTACTGCTTGCTGCCTACAAATCGAGGAAACCGAATAGAAACTTGGAAAAAGCAACGTTTTGCTGGATGCGCGAAGGCTCAGTGTTGTTTCGGCAAAACTTGACTTAGTTTTCCCTGCGCCTTGATATATGCCAAGTATGTTAAGCGCAAATAAACAGAAACAAGAAAGGGCGAACAAAAGTTCAATATGAAATCCGTGGTTACAGCTATGTACCAACAAGCTGAAGCTCATGCGCTTTCAAAGTTACGAAGACGAAGGAGCGACATATGGACGATATATCGTTTGTGTGTCTTCACTTTGCCTTCGTTACGTTGCACTGCAGATACTTCTTGTACATAAATCTACGCACCAACTAGTCCGCCAGCGCGTTCTTCCTCACACCATCCGTCGGGCACCAACAGACTCTAAACGTCTCCTAAACAGCTAAATTTGTCAGTACAAACATATCGCGCGATCTTAGAGTCACATCTCTTGAGGGCGCATACTCTCAGGTATGCGTTCCCGCACAGCCTGCTCGGTCGCGTCATTGCGAAATGTTTCTCGAGGGAAAACACGTGCTTCCAACAGCTCGGATGGCTTCGCGGCCAAAAACAATGCGCTGAGCGCCGCGTGTTCTCGGTCGCCACGGCGCTAGGAGTATCGACCGCCGCAGCCCGGAAGCGTTGTCGACTCGAGAACTGCGCGCCACGGGGCGCCTCGAGTTCAGCCTTGACACAACTTGGCACGTACTTCAGACACGCCCACTCTTCGCGGCTGAAGCCCCTACACTTTACACCGCGGCGGACTCCGCTGAGCATGCGTCTCGCGATGCGTCTGGCGCGCAGCGGCGACAAGTCCCGTTTCGAAACCGCGAGTCTCCCTCATCACGTCCATTTGAAACGCTGTTGTACACATGCGTGTGAACATAAACCAGTATAAATTAAATCAAATCGAATTAGTAAAGCGGCGTTTCTGGTGTGTTGGCATTATGTTTGATTTGTGGGGTTTAACGTCCCAAAACCAATATATGATTATGAGAGACGCCGTAGTGGAGGGCTCCGGAAATTTCGACCACCTGGGGTTCTTTCACGTGCGCCCAAATCTGAGTACACGGGCCTACAACATTTCCGCCTCCATCGGACATGCAGCCGCCACAGCCGGGATTTGATCGCTCGACCTGCGGGTCAGCAGCCGAGTACCTTAGCCACTAGACCACCGTGGCGGGGCTGTTGGCATTATGTGACGACGCTAATAGCCCAAGAAAAGATGCGAACAAAGGTAGAAGTTTATTAATATCTCGATTTTATGCCCTAAATCAACAGATATAGAAACAAAAGAGAGGTGATATGTATGTCACTTACATCTTCGTACGTGTCGTTCCTTGTACTAAAAAAATTTTGCACGCGTGACCATCGAACTCGCTTAAATTCGATTAAAGAAACGCGTAGCACTGGGTAAACTGGTGTGCGCACAAAAAAAACAGACAAACGACAGCAGAGAAGAGACAGGGACAAGCGCAGACTTTCAACTAAATTTAATTCTTCGTCAACCTTCAATTTACAGTCGCACAGAACATAGTCAAGTGGTCACGAGGACAGAACCTAAACGCGTAGCGCAGATTCTACGCAAACGTAACATGCATACATAACGCAGATCATGTGCAGGACTAACTTAATCTCTTTCTCAAAGCGAGAGAGAAATACTGTATATAGCAAAAGCACACTTCGTGACCCTCATATATATTTATTCTTGTTTGTGTTGTATGTATCGACAAGTCTGCCAAAAAGAAAGCCATAAATATGTATGTAAAAATGTGTGATATTTACACGTCTTGTCTCACAAAATTCTCTCGTAAACACACAACAGCAGGACAAAGCGTAGCATAGAGGGAAGCTGCACATGTAATTGCCATCTTAGCCCTGAAAGAAAAAAAAACGGCACCAAGAAAGAGGGAATAAAAAAAATGGACGAGTATGTATTTATTTAACCTAGTTTATGCATACATAAAAACGAAGCTACAACAAAATAAGCCCTTCGTTGATATATACACAGAGCAAGACCTTTTCATGGTTTACTTTTGATGGAAACATTTGTTCACATTGATTGGACTTTCAAAATATTCATGCCACTACGTTGCAAAACATTTGTTCGAAATGGATTATTGTTCGCACCAAAGCAACACGTGGGAGTCCTGATAGCGATGCATCTATTATGCTTGGGAAAACCAGCAATAAATTAGCTTGCAACAGCGCAGTTTGCTATGCCGCATACAGGCGATCGCGAAGAGGCTTTTAATGTGGTATTTACCGAGACCCGGAAATTGAAAAAGTTGCACACTAAACCGCCGCACAAGCAAAATTACGCAACCTGTTACAGGACACGAACTACGCATTCTCGAACAAGGCCTTATTCGTAATACGACAACATATCGTAAAGATTGATTTATTTATATGTGGGGTTCAACGTCCCAATACCACCTTTTGATTATGAGAGACGCCGTAGTGGAGGGCTCCGGAAATTTAGACCACCTGTGGTTCTTTAACGTGCACCCAAATCTGAACACATGGGCCTACAACATTTCCGCCTCCATCGAAAATGCAGCTGCCGCAGCCGGGATTCGATCCCGCGACCTGCGTGTCAGCAGCCGAGTACCTTAGCCACTAGACCACCGCGGTGGGGCAACATATTGTAAAGAGAACATAATTTAAGAGGTATTGTCAAAAATTGTACGTTATTCAATTTCCGAGCTAATCAAATAAGCAAGGAAGAAGCGAGCTTTGCCGATGATTGCGGACGGGCGGCAACATGAAAGAGACATGGAAGAGAAGAATTAAGGTTAATACGCGATGTACTCAACGTCTGGTACTAACGAACGTCTGGTGCTAACCACGACTTAGCGTTCACAGGTTAGTCTCGCACACAGTCAAACGCTAAGCGGTAAGAAGGGCCGGTAAGAGAGGAGGCTGGTATGTGAACACGTTTACGAAAGCGATACACAATATATGGGCGCATATAAAGGAAGCACAAGTCATGCGGTTGCTTATTCATTTGCCTAAAATGATACAAAGGCGAAAGCCATTTTATTTTATTATGTCGCAGTTCATTGTATAAACCACCTCTATGCCACCAATGCCCGAAAGTTTTCTTCGTCCAACGTTGAATTCGTTGGTCATATCATCTAAGTCATTGGTCATATCGTGTAACGACTTGAAATGAGGTCACGTGATGTAAGTGATGCGTACAAAAAACATCGCATATACCATCGCGCGAACCCACGGCGCCGGAAAAGTGCGGTTAACCGGCGAGCAAAGCAAAGCGCCGTAGCCGCCAGCCTTGGTGAGCCATCCATGTGACACCGTTTCGCTACGATTATACCTAAACAGCCAACTTGCGTACACGGAACGCTTGAATTCAGCTACCCCGTACATTAATTAACGCAGATGGCTGTCACCGAAGAGGACCCGAACCTGCGACCTCGCTACGTCGACTTCGACGGCTACCGACTTTCCTGCGCGTTCCACGCCGACCTGCTTAAGTCGGCGCTGGAGTACAAGCCTGGCTCGGACGACGTGTTCGTTGTCACGTATCCAAAGTGCGGCACGACGTGGGTGCAGCACATCGCCTACCTGATCTACAACGACGGCGAGAAACCGAAGGACGGCTTGGACTTTCTCAAGAACAGCCCGTTTCTCGAGATGACCGGAGTCGGCTGCTTGAAGACCATGAAGAGGCCCGGGATCATCAAGTCCCACCTCCCGTACTCCATGATGCCCATGTCTCCCGAGGCGAAGTACGTCTACGTGTGCCGCAACTCCAAGGACTGCGTGACGTCCTTCTACTATCACACCAGAGGATTCCCGGGGTACGACTTCACCCGTGGTGCGTTCTCGACGTTCTTCGACATCTTCTGCGAGGGCCAGACGGACTTCGGCGACTACTTCGATCACGTCCTGGGTTGGTACGAGCACCGAAACGACCCAAACGTTCTCTTCTTGCACTACGAGGACATGAAGGCACAACCACGGGAGAACGTGCTCAGAATCGCCAAGTTCCTGGGCCAGTCGTATTACGAAAGGCTGCAGGAGGACGCCCCATACCTCGAGAATGTGCTCAGGTATAGTAAACTACCCAATAAGTGTTCAGTTTACAAAAGTTCCCTTTGTAAGAGATTCGGTACTGGCCAGGAGATGGTATTCCACCGGCAAGTGGAAGGAATAGTCCACGTGGGAAGCGCTATATATGCAGGTTGTAACTCGAGCCACGAATTTTAAAATTAAATGTGTGTCGGGAGCCAAGTAAACGGACTTTATTGTATTTTCTCCAGGATACATACATATTATCTTTGTATTTCACAATAACTAAGCCAATAATTATGTTTACAATACCCAACATTTTAGTTATTACCTGAAGGCCCGATTAAATTATGCATAGTTGTCGAACACGTTCAGAAAACGCCGAGACGAAAATTCAAACGTAGTCTATTCATGGTCTATTTTTGCCGTGTCGCAAAAAAGACTGTTAACTAAGAAAACAAGAACTCATGTGATGATGTTCTTGCGCACTGTTATGTTGATCTTAAGAGTAGCTCAAGAGTAGTAGATCAGTAAACTAGGGCCCTAATTACCTCCCCAATGAGTGTTCATTCAGTGAACGCGTTTTCTTCGCGTCCCTTTAAGCAAACGGAGCTTGGTCCCGTGCAGGTACAGCGACGTATCTGCCATGAAGCAATACACCAACGACTCTCTCGTACAGTTCTTCTCGAAGCCCTTGAAAACCGAAGGTGGAGAAGTTCCCGAAGGCCTGCAGCTGTTCCACAAGGTCACGCACGACCAACCCGGTGATGCCAAGCTGGTCCGCAAGGGAATCGTGGGTGATTGGAAGTCGCACCTCACGCCTGAAATGAACGAGAGGCTAAACAGAAAGATCTACGAGAAGCTCGTGGGCACGGAGTTCATCGAGGTCTGGAAACGATACGGTGTCATATGAGCTCAAGGCGTCTCCAAGAAGATGTCTCTGCTGTTCGCTTGGCCAGTGACCTACAACACTTACGGCTTGTCGTGCCTGCCTTATGACTATAGAAGTGTAGGAGGACGTGTATTTTCTACGCAAGCATGCACGAAGTCTCGGCATGCTTATACCGTGTATAGGTAGGACGCACCCAAGACCTCATGAGAGGGACATATTTTATTGAATGAGTACTGGAGAGATTTGACCAGCGGAATATCTATATAGAAACCTCCTTCTGGTGGTTATGAGAATGCATAGAGAGATTTTTACGCGCTGTGCAACGGATACAGCCCATGACGCCACCACCAGCGCCCCCATGACGTGCCGGCCATAAATGGGTAGTGCAAAGTGAGCCCCGCAAGCGAACGTGCATCGGCCCTCCTCTTTCGTTGGTCTTGAGGCGCGATTTTCTGGAAATCAAAGACCTGAAAAGCTTCTTTCAATCCCACCTTCCTTCAGAAAAGTAGGAAGCTCATCAAAACAAACTGCAGACACAATGCGAAATATGTCTCAGTTATTTCTGCGTACTGCAACTGGCACTTATAAGTGCAAGTGAGCATCGCATGACATCGAGTTCGAGGCAAGCACACAAGCACTCCGACGTTCATTTTGTAACTCCTGAATGCGTTAAAATTGGGCATACACATGATGCCAAAGTGATGAAGTGCATACACGAGCGATCCATCTTACGATCAGTGGTACGAAGCTCGCTTTATCTGGCACGAATAGCCCTCGCGATTGCTAACTTTGCAGTTTCATTTTCAATCTATCTCTCGCTTTCTGTGCGTTGAACTGTTTTATTACGCATGCTAGAATGTTTTGTTGATGGATGTCATTCGTTTATGTATACTGAAAACTACTTCACGGTGGTTCGGTTACGCATCCTACTAACGGAGAGAAATTCGTAACTCTTTTTCTAAGAGTTCAATACGCAAGTACACCTAATAGTTAGCTCAATCATTGTTTCGTACGCTGTTTGAACCTGGTGCAGAAAACTGTGCAAGGGAGTCAGGCTTTGCACTACCCAAAACTGCGTCTCCGCAAAACTCCAAAGTGTGACGTATATGAAAACGCACAGCAACATAAAATGATATATTTCTAGCATTACTGCCGTACCTTGTAGATTACAACCTGCATGAGCAGGTTAGGTTGTCTGTTTCTGTACCCGTATGCTGCACGAGGCTCACAGCGTGGACTTCATTCTTTAAATTTTACGGAGTGTTCGGTGTAAGCGATATTTTGTAGGATTCGGTACAAACTCTGGTCGGTTAATATACTCGTCGAATAGCTCGTCCTCAGTGAATATCCGTAAACAGAAGCTGGTCACCTCATAAACAACTTTTTAGTCCTATATTGAGCGCATATTGTTCACCCCCCTCTTTTTTGTTTTTTACACTTATTGCACATTGTTTAAAATTATGCCTAGGAAGATTTTCTGTTCTATAGGTCGCTAATTTAGGTCGCGCGTTACCGTCAAAGAGCGCTGACGGCATGGTTACCTTTATTTTATCTTTCATTGCCGGCGTCCAAAACTCATTGCGCAGGGTGGACATACGCTTCAATGTCGCTAACTATTGATATTGTTAGCAACACGACAAACGACAAAAGAGTTGAGGGAGAGCAAACACGAGATAGCCCCGTTTTCTGTCACTCCTGTCACTTCCAATGACAGTCATCGTGCTGCCAACAAAAAGCTGTTTCTGCCAGTGTTTACGTTACACTCATTATTAAATCGATCCTATACATTTTCGCATGCCATCTGCCCTGCGTTGGCACTATCTGAAAAAACAGGCATACGTGATACGAAGTTTCATCTCGCGGTGTCCCTTTCAACGTAACTTTCGCGCACAAGGCACGGTGGTCTATCGGTTATGGTGCTCCATTGCTGACGCGAAAGTCGTGGCATCCAGCCCCGGTGGCAGTTCCCGCATTTAGACGGACGCGAAGTGTAGAGGCGCGTGTGCTTGTATTTGAACTTTGTCACGATACCAGAGCCCTCCACCACGGCGTCTCTCGTAAGAACATCGTGGTTTTGGAACATAAAATGCCAACGGTTGTTAGAAACACGAACTGAACACACGTGCGTGGTGCAGTGTGTCCACGTGTGCTTTTCTGATGCAGCGCCACTTCCTATCCATATATGAAGATGAGAGCACTCCTTTACGCCATAGCAATGTCTTGCGGGATACCGCATACTTCAAACCAGAGGTCGTCCCGTCATTGAACACTTAAGGTCTAGCCACACGTGCGCGCTGCGGGATGTCAGCGCGTGGTCTCTTGACGCAGCGCAGCGCCCTCTCTCTCTCTCTCTCTCGTAGCCCCTCTCTCTCGTAGAGGAAGCGCTGCCGCTTCAAAAGACCACGCGCTGTCACGCTGCAGCGCGCAAGTGTGGTCGGGCCTTTACGAATAGCGATGCTTTGCGTGAAACCGTACTAAAAACTAAGAGGTCGTCCCTAATTCAATAAAAACAAGAGACGTATACGTACCATCCCTATGGCGTCAATTCAGAAAACCGGTCAGTTGTGACGCAACGCAATCATCGCGTCATCGCCAGCTGCTGACTTGTACACTCCTCGCGTTTCAAAGCATGTCGCAGCCAAAGCATCCTCTAATTCACATTGTCAGCGTATAAAGAAAGACGTAGCGTGATTTTTACGCCCGGCGCGTGACGTAGTGTCGCGAATAGACCGCAACTACTGCACCGTAGAGTGCTACTGATGCGACCGGCGGCGCTCACGCTTGCATTCAACAATATTCGTCAACTGAGTGCGGGCCTGTGATCCGAAATGTGACGCAAAACGCTTCAAAGGCGGCCAGAGAGCGTGCATCGATGATTGGTTTTGTTGCACTCATTCAGAACGTGTTGAGCAAAATAATATTCGTTCTATTGTTTCTTGATCCCTCACTTTTACCGGGGGACGCTCGAAGATATGCCGGACCGGCATTTTATTTAAATCATTTTTTAGTCACTCGCTTTTATCGGACCAAGTACGAGGCTATACGCGATACAACTGCAACGACCCTATTTGCCCTTTATTTCGATTCCACTGTTTACAGTGTTCTGCGCAGGCGCTTAGAGTATAGGGACAGTGCACACACTGCAAGACGTGATAAGAACAATTTTGCAGCTTCGCTTACTGTCAAGACATGTTGCTGCCGAAGTTTGGGTAGACGAACACTCGTCTTTCTTTTTTTGTATATACGCGATAACGTTATCAATTTGGCGTATATTTACAGTCAGGAACCATGCTTAGTAATTACTTTTAAATCTTTTTTATTGGTTTCCGTCATTCCTCGTCGGCTTACGCAGAGCTGCAACCACGTCGGAAAACAGACACGTGGAAAAACGAATATAAATATTTTACAATCGATGCAAATTTAATTTAACGAGGCCGATGCTGACAGATATGCGATCTCAACTTTCGTGCGTGGCGAATGACGTCATTCTGCATGGTGCAGGATAATGTGTGCTCCGAAAAATGCCATTTCGAAACTCACTGCCCAAGTCAAACCGAGTGTCATTGCCTAAAATGTCGCATGCCACATTTGCCTAAGCCGATAGAGCTTTATGAATTTAACTACAGGGGGTTCTGGTGCTGCCATCATTCATGGAAGATGGCCATGATGGGTATAGTACACGGATGTGCCTAGTCTTCGTGCTTGCGACTTAAAACCACAGGTTGGCAAAAGGTGTGGAGCTCACTGAGACTCAATAATGAAATATATTTCACGCTTCGGGCTCACTCAGACAAATATTCACCGAAATTGAGCCAGACTTACTGGGGCTCATATTCACACGAATTTTATTCAACCGAACTCACGCGGACTCAAACTCACCAAAATAATACTGACTCGTACACTCGCTCAGACTTATGGCTCGATCTGAGTCTGAGTGAGTGCAAGTGAGTCGACTCATGAGTCTGTTAGTTTAAAATTAGCTTTTCGACCCTGGTGCCGATGCTATCAAACACCAATATCCCATGTAATCGGAGCTCTTCTTGGCGCGTTTGATAAAGTACGTTCGCATACGAGTTGCGAGTGCTCACGAACCAGTAAGCTCATTTTTCTTGAAAGGGATGACAATGTAAACTACATTTGTCAAGAATTTTCATGAAGCAGCTGGCTGAAAGGAGGTCGAGGCACCCCCGCTGCGTAATTGAGAACTCTAATCAAAAAGTATTGAAGTGATGTAGGAAAGACAATGATTTAGAATACGTGTACGTAGACGGGAATCGTGGCGAGCTAATGGCCACCACCCTTCGAATTACCGTCAAACTAAATTCAATGACTTCGTTGTGCCTTTCAATAAAGTTTTCTCTCTTCTCTCTCCTTTCGTGACAGCGAGCGTGCTGCAAGCATGCAGGAAGGGGGTCACTCTCACAAAATATTGAGTAGAGATGACGTCTTTTCGTCTCACAATAATCATCTGTCTAGCGTTCTGTTTCCCACATTATCGCCATGCGTCTGGCCTTTTCAGGTCCCGAACGGCATGGGTGCTATCAGCGTGACTTATCACTCTGGATAGGAAAGTGGCCAGCGACGAGTTTTCAAAAAAAAACGAAGCGCAAGCAAGAAAGAAGATGATAATTGTTGTGAGACAAAAAGACATCCTTTTTATTCGATCTATAGCCGGTTATCTAAGCACATTGAGGACGAGGGCCGTTTTCCGAACAACATGGTAGACTTCAAGCCACACCTCTTCACGCCGGACGTAATGCTTCTCATCAGACATGATCTATTAGATAGAAGCACGTACTGGCTAAGATTGGGATCAACTCGACGACGTTAAAAGATAGGAGCGTTCAGCTTTCTGATAATGTGTGGCAGGTTATTAAGATCAGCTCTCTCCCAAGGAACATGCATCCAATTTTCAATACTGGCAGGAGGACAGCCTGCGCTTCTGCGTCACGCTCATGCGCGCGAGGCTGATTCGTGTTTTCTAGACACTGCCCAGTACGAAGGCAACTCCAGTCACATTGTTGCAAACGTTGTGGAAATAAAGGGCCGAGTATTAACGGCCGCGTCAATCAAGGTGTCATCGGCTTCCAAGGTGGAGCAGATGGCCATTGCCCTGGCGCTCCTTAGTCGAACAGGACAGACATTTATACGTACTCGAGGCCAGCCTTTCGAGCTTTCTCGACTGGGGCTGTCTGTAAAGAAGTTGCTAAGGCACTTGAGGGTAAGGTGCTTACTTATCGCATCATTACATGGTTCCCTGCGCACGAAGTATGTGGGCTGGTTCACTTTAATGAGTTGACTCATGCCCGGGCGCAAGGTCTTGCCGGCCGCGCCGGGCATTGGGACGCCGGTGTGCCGGGTGGGACCCGCGACGGGCTCGGTCCAGACTTCTAGAACGCCTACCCAACCCGCTTGAGAGGCATTCTTTCTACTTTCAACGAGATCATTAGCCACTACCAGATGAGTCGCAGGGTTTTCCCCTTGTCACATCGAAATCTCGCGAGGCCCCAGACCGTGAATCTTCGGTCCCTGCAGAAGAAATCATATACAACACTCTCCGTCTTCAACAGGTACACGTAACTCTCCCCTCAATGTCCTGACTGTGTGGCAGTTAGTGATTTTAGGCACATGAGCCAGGAGTGCCCCTCTTTGCAGCACCCCACGGACGACTGACTGACGGAGGAAGAATTTCATTCCTTTCTCAAGAGCCACAACTGGTTTAACCGACTGTGGGCTGTTTAGAAAGCGCACGAAGCGGCGGTGAGGCCTGGCCTTCCCGTCCCAACGTGGGAGTGGCCCGCCGTCTTGCCCCTATAAAATGGGGTGAAGGTTCCTCTGGACCAGAATAAATGTTTTCTATCTATCTATCTATCTATCTATCTATCTATCTATCTATCTATCTATCTATTTCTTTAGAGTGGATGACAAAGCGACAAGAATATGCGTCCCTCAGTCAGCGAGAGCCATGATTTTGAGCTTTTTCTTTTCTGATTTCATTCGAACACGCTGCTTACTTTGTGTAATCGCGAGAGAAGACGCGTGCGGTAATGTAACTGTACAGTGACCATATACAGTTACTCTAGCGTGCGGCTAAGCGTTGCGCCATCCCGCGGTGTGCGCGGTATCTGCTCACCATGCTCATATCAGACAATGGCTGTGCACTTCGGCTTTATGGTGTGGTCATTTGGGTTTATTGCAGCATTTGTCGAGATAACAGAAACCTAATTCTAGCTCACTGAGAAATATTGCCAAACTCCAGGTCACGAGTAACGCTATAATGTTTTGGTCCACGGCGTGTCCATAGAAGCCTCGGTTACCGATTGGCGCTTTTTCCTGACCATATCGTTAAAGTGCTGCATGGCGCCTTGAACCTGTGTTACTCATGTTTTGCGTTACCTTTATTTCATTGCGTCGCGACTTGCCGGCTAGCTGAAATATCAACCTTGTAGCGTTATAATAAATATAACCCAGCTGCCAGTAACGGAGTGCAGTTCGATGTGTTGTTTGAATTTTGTAACACGTAGACCCGAACAGTACAAGATTACATATCCACGTTATTCTACAGATCTCTGGGGAAAGCGGTGGTATGAAGTTATAATACTCTGAGTTTCTATATCAGTCCCCTCTGTCCGTTGATGAAACGGAAAAAGCCGCGAGAATTTGGCCTATGCGTAGGTAGTCACCCACTCCATGCTGTCTTATAAGATATAACCTAATCACTGTAGAACGTAAAATATATTCCTGAACCATTTGAATGACCAACTCCAACATTACAAAAACTTGATTATATATTGATATGTGGGGTTTAGCGTTCCAAAACCACCATGTGATTATGAGAGACGCAGCATTACAAAAGCAATGATATATTACAGAGATAGGCTTGGTGAATCCACATGCTTCGAACTTTCGCATACAGCTTGCGGTCTTCCTATGGAATTGATTCTTCTGAACGCTACGTGTAACTATTCTCTTTCAGAATTACCCCCGTTTCTAAAAAATCAGGATTGAAAGATAGGCTTGGGTCATATCCCTGGACGCAACATGTGGGCTCACAAACCCCTTCCTGTTAGTTATGGGGCCTTTGCTTGGAATGAGTACTTCTAAATGTGCATGCTCAGGGACAACATGCTACGATTTGTACACAGCTGACAAACAAATATATTATGCTAACAAATACGACACACTCGAATATGAAGAATATAATACACTGTGACTGTATTTCGAGAGAAGCCCTTCTTAGTATAAAAATTTTCAACGTGTAGCAATGTATCGCTCCTATTATTCAATGGCATTTCTGTCATCGGAACGCCCATAACTCAATAACCAGAGTCATCAATGTTTCTTTATATACATTTCGCCATCCAGTGTGTCACCTATCAGTCAATAATAATTCGTGCATATGAAGTCTGGTGTTACCTTAATATTGGTGATGCGGTATTAAAATGCCCTCTAACGATGTTTTAAATGTGTCTCCGGTAATACTTGTACATAGAGAGGCCGCAGGAACATTTGGTCTATAATTGCTATCAAAGGGACACTATTCAGCTATGTGGGTGCCTCATTTGGCCTAACGACAGTAGTTCTGAGGTCTTCCTCTATATGACATGAGTCAACCAGGAGGGATGTCGTAAGAGAACATCCGCTTCACTGTGACTGCTACGCTATTGAGCGGACTTGGCTACATTCACGCCACGTTATCCATCCAGTCCTCCGGGTTCCAGATTTTCCTGTGGTCGACCACGTGACCACACTTCTCTACGAAGGCTTGCTCTATGCGCCGCGACTGGTCGGCCGTGAAGAGGTTGCGCCAGTCGCCGATGATGCCCTTGCGCACCATGACGTCGGGCGGTGGAGGAGCGCGGGACAGCGGGTAGTCCTTCCTCTCGATCCATTGATCGACGCCGTTGCCTCCCAGGGCCTTCTGGTAGCTCGCGTTGTAGTGCTCCTTCATGGCATCGATGCTGCTGTCTCTCACGATCTCCTTGAACCTTAGGCGTGGAACATCGGGACGTAAGATCGAAACAATCTATCTAACCAACACAAAAACTCTGCTTCAGTTCACACAGAATGCAGGCGTTACAGCCCACACATTACACATATATACACGACAAAGCGCTTTTTCATTAAGCGACGCAACACACGTGGCGCGAACTTTTGCGAAAAGCAATAGCTAATCTTCAAAAACGAGCTTCCGTTATTTTCTTAGTTTCTTAGTTAAGCCACTTAAGTGAAATTAAAGCAAGACATGACGATTCCTGGTTACTCTGCGCTGAGTGAGATAAAGGAGATCGGCAGTTTCCTCTTGCTGTTTAAAAGCCTCTGAGGTAAACATACGGAACTTTGAAATGGAACAGCAGAGGAGGGTGCATACGAGCGTTATTGTTCTGTGCTCTGTTATGATGAATTTGACTTGACTTTTTTGATGCGCGCGAAACATTTGTCGCTAAGCTCTGAAAAATATTACCGATTTGAGTTCGAGTCGAGGAGTTCAGCGTCGCGAACGTCCAGGAACTTGGCAATCCTGAGCACGGCGGCCGCCGGGTCCTTCTTCATTCCCTCGTAGGTGAGGAAGAGCACGTTCGGTTCGTTTATGTGGGGATACCACGAGACCAGGTGCGCGAAGTAGTCGCCGAAGCTCGTCTCGCCCTTGATGAACAGCTGTAGGTAGTCCTCGAACGTGCCTCGCTCGAAGTTGTACGCCTTGGTCTTCTTCGTGTGGTGGAAAAAGGACACGCAGCAGTCCTTGGGGTTCCGCACTACGTAGATGTACCTGTCAGTAGCGCAGCCAGAAATTTTTGTTAGAGAGGGGGGTTCAGCTATACCTTATGTTCGTGCGTGCGTTTGTATGCGTGCATGAGTATAAACACATTCGAAATTGACAGATATTAGTTGGAACCCCCAAACCCACCCTCGGGTATCATATTAGTGCCTGTGATGAAATATTTTATCATTGTATAAGAAGCAGCATTGAGCATGATAAGCACGCTACACTTACAGGCACTTTATCTGAGCGCGTTTCTTCGTAATTTTTATTTGAGGACATTTCTCATGAACAAGACGGACAACGTTTTCTCTTAAAATATGCTGTCTGAGGTGTGTTAGAGGCTCAGAGCAGAACAGCGCAAAGAGGTAGCTTAGGAGCACCGAAACAGTTAGATGACGATGCAAAATAGGAGCAACACAGACAAGTGCCCAGTCTGGTACGAATGCTAACGCTTGTCCCAGTCGTTTCTTCATAATATCTGCCACTGCAATAAATAAATAAATAAATAAATAAATAAATAACAACTATAGCCTAATCGATAACACTGATCAGCATATGTACACGTCGTCGTTACGGATTGCCGGCAGGAGGGAGCGATTGCGAGAACCCATGGAAACACCTCTGCTCTGAATCACATACTCAATTTACTTTAAGCAACAGTTTGTTCATGGCAGTGCGCTGAATCAAGTATGCTCAGGCTAAAAAAATCGCAAATTTTATGCTGCAACGTAAATTATTGTGCTTCCGTTGCAGACAGTGTGGGATCACTCACTTCGCACTTGGATGCTTCGGCACGAGCTGATATTCCAGGTGCGTGGTCACAATCCTCGGTTCCGGTAGGGCCGCTATGGTCTCCTTGCCGACCATCTCGAAGAAGGTGGTCGCCAGGCCGTAACCATCCTTTTGAGACGCGACATCATTGCCACCGATCAGCAATTCAGCAATGCGCTTGGTCCAGTTGGTGCCACACTTTGGGAACGTGTCAATGAAGATGTCGCCACTCGAGGCCTGGTACTTGAGCGCCGAGCGTAGTTTGTCACTGTCAAAGCCGAGTGGTATCTTGATGCCGTCAATTAACTGGAAGATGGGCTTAAGTTTGTTGCCGGTATCTGTGGTCATAGTGCCTTCGGATTCCGCCTGGACAAGGACACATCACTTTCTTTTAAGAACCAAAACCATTTCTATACAGCCAGGTTGCTTATTCTATATAACAAGTGACAACCGTTGGCAGAGCCATAGCCCACTGGCTGCGCTTTCAGGTAATAAAAAATAATGAAAATATAGAAATACAAAGAACATCGGGTGCAATGCATAAGCAACATATTATGTCATGAGTTCGGCCTAACTAGTACCATGTTGAGGCCTTCGTCTGCGTGTAACACCCTGCAATAACCCTAGTCATTGAGGTTAGTACTATCCTAAATCAAGCAACCTGCTTGAATGCATGCACTCCACGGCGATATTCACCACAGACTGCATGCAGGTTGCTGCATGACTGCATCGTGTTCGCTGAAGCTCTTTCATATATATAGGCATGCTCACATGGAACTCATGATAGAAGTCTTCGCTGCATAATTTGAGGACCCTGAAAGAGTTCACATGCCTTTGAAGGAATTATTACACAAAAGCGTGAATCCAAATGCTCAGCTTTACTAGGCGGTCCTTCTGAACAAGAAAAAAAGGGGGTAAAAAAATTTTCAAGGAACTGTCATTTTCGAGGTAGTCAGTGATTGTATCCTTCAACGCACATTTGAACCAATGCATTAATTTACATCTCTCAGGCACTACCTGTTACTACACGGTTCTTGAACATACAGCTTAGTCAACAAAAATTGCGTAGGCGCTTTTTCAAGCGTTATCTGAAAATTCGTTCATTCCCTTAAGTTTCATTAAGGGTATGAAATACAAATCGCTCCATAAGCAACGCCATTATGCAGACTCTGCGAACAGATATCTAGCACTCTGCTCGAAGAACGAAGCGCGTTCGAACTTTTTTTTAATCTTGTGAAGCTCGAGCAACCAACAAACGTCACGACGGCGTGGATCTATTTATTGCACACAATTCTTAACTAGAATCATATAACGCTCAAACACGCTACAAGAGCAGTCATGAAAATGTGTTTTCCACTTGGAAATTTATATTTCTCTCCACTGCTGAGTCCCGTCACATTAAATATCATTTTGTTTAAGCCAGTGCATTGAGGATCAAACGTTATCTCAAAGTATACAAAAGCAACAGCACGAAGGAAGACTGCGAAGAAATCGGTAGTATCAACTTGAAAAACAAAAAAGACGTTCAACTATCGTCCTTACTGCAGCCAATTACTGCAGTGCAGTTATTGGCTGAATATACTGGCTACATATACACATATTCATATATGCATACATTCTCAGCAACAAGCCGGCAGAAATACCCCGATAGTGTTTAAAACAAACATCATAAATTGTTTATTTGGTTAAATTCTTGCATATAGAATGAGTACAAAACATCCGTAACATGTCGCTCGTCAGGCGGTCTCAGTACAATTCTACTATATCACATACGATGTACGATGTTGTACAATCTGTTACAGGCATAGTTCTGAATTGTTATTCCTATGACAAGAATCTTTTTTTTTTCTTCTTTGTGGTCTTCTACCAGCATCAAGCTTCCATAAATATTCGTCAGAGCACTGAGGCGCCATTCGGTACGGGAAGTTTCCAGTCAACGTCCCTCCACAGATCAGGTATATCCGTCCCCTTCATTTCAAGCATGAATCTCTCTTCAATCCTTCGCGACTGCTCGTGCGAAAAGTAGTTCTTCCAATCGCCTACCACGCCTTTTCTTATCAAGTGTCCCTGAAGTCCTTTCCTCATGCTTTCCACGCTGCACGCCTCCAACACAGACATCATCTTGTCGTTATCTTCTTCCAGCGCAACGGCAAGCTGCTCATCTACAAACCTGGCCAACTTGATGACCGAACCTCTGGTGTCGAATTTCATAGACTCGTACGTCATGAACAAGACATTCGGGTCGTCTTTGCGAGCGTACCACGACTTCAAGTTCTCGTAGTAGTTGCCGAAGTCTGTCAAGCCGTCGAGAAAGATCTCGAAGAACTCCTCGAAGGTGCCGTCCGCGAACTCGTAGCTGGCATGTGATCTCGTGTGATGGAAAAACGAAACGCAGCAGTCCTTGGGGTTCCTGACCACGTACACGTACTTGGTGCGCTCGTTTCTGGGCGTAAGACGAAAAGGGAGGTGAGCACAGACGACTCGAGGCCTCGGTGCTGCCAGAATTGCGGCCACGCCCTCTCGCTCGGCGAGGATGAACGGTCTTGGTGACAGGCCTTGGCAGACCTGCAGAGTTTTCGAGAGCATCATGTGAGTCCAGCGGGTGCCACATTTTGGGAAGGTCATGATGAATATGTCGTCATCAGCCGGGTGGTAGCGTAGAAATCCTTCCAGTGCCCCCTCCGAAAACGCTCCTGGAATCCGGTGGCCATTGAATATTTTATAGAACGGCTTCTCCCTGTCCTTCATCGCTGCTTTGATGAAGAAACCTTGTCTCTGCGAAACAAGCCAGTACGTTTCTTTTCAGTCACAAGCTTTCGTGTCGGATAAGCGCTTCCAATTGACAGATTTGATACTTACGCCTGCACTCTGTTAATTTCGATTGTAATATTGTCTTTAGCAAACGCGCCACGACCAACCTGCGTTCTTGCAATGAATTAAACCGGGTCTGCTAGGCTAAGCCCACCTGAGGGAACACCGCTTACCATAATGCACCATCGTCTATGATCCAGCAACTCTCAGGCGCTACCAGCTGCTACAGAGGTCTCGAAGAAATCTTTTATTCAACAGTGATTATCGGAGGGTGGGGGTGATTCTTTGACCCTTCTCTGTCCATTCGTTGATTCTCTTGAGCTCAAAGAAAACTACTCTTTCTACATGGAACGCCACACTGCAGAAGACGCCGCGGGCCACTAAGTCGCATTCCGCTCAATAAAGGAAGCGCATTATCAGTGACCGTTGCACTGATTAATTGTGGCAGATATGGAGTCTCAAATGTTTGCCTGCAGCCTAATCACTTGACTTAATTTTCGTTGCTTTGCACGTTAGATGACATTTTCTTCAAACCAGTGCATTGTAAATGAAACTTAACATTAGATTAACATATTCAAAGCAATCAAGTATGAAAAAGAACGCAGAAAATGTGTAGGGTGACGCGCAAAACAATCAGTATATTTCCACTAGTGTAAGACAGTCAAATTTATTAACCGAATATACATATTAAAAACTGGTATATACGTATATACTAGACTGAACAAGTGTCGTAGAGTATTTGCTGTATCTAACCAAAAAGCCAGCGAAAATATAAACCCATACATATTTAGGTTACCCAACAACACCATAAAAAGCACTTCGTGCTTGTGTGTTGGTATCTAACCAAAAAGCCAGCGAAAATAGAAACACACATATATTTACGTTACCCAACAACACCGTACAAACCATTTTGTGCTTGTGTGTTGGTATAAAAATGAGTATAGAAACGTGTACATATTTACGTTAACCCAACACCATAAAAAGCATTTCTTGCTTGTGTGTTGGTATAAAAAATGAGTATAAATAACTTGCAGTATTTCGCCCGTCAAGCATTCTGGATAAGATAAAAAGTCACATGTCACACATAATGTAGCACAATCTGCAACAGAGCGGCTTGTTTACATGAATTGTTCTGAAACGCCAGTTCCTTACGACGAAATTCTCTTTTTCACTGTGACCGTCTTCCAACATGTCGTTTAAAAAAAAAAACATCCGCTAAATCCATCAAGCGTCATTCGGTCCGTGAAGTTTCCAGTCGACGTTTTTCCAGAGGTCGGGTATGTCCGTTCCCTTCATTTCTTGCATGAATCTCTTTTCCAGCCTTTGTGACTGTTCTTGAGTAATGAGGTTCTTCCAGTCGCCTACCACACCTCTCCTGATAAAGGGTCCCTGAACTTCTTTCCTCATGCTTTCCACGCTGCACGCTTCCAACACGGACTTCATCTTGTCGTTGTCTTCTTCCAGCACAACGGCAAGCTGCTCATCCACAAACCTGGCTAACTTGATGACCGAACCTCTAGTGTCGAATTTCATAGACTCGTACGTCATGAACAATACGTTCGGGTCGTCTTTGTGAGCGTACCACGACTTCAAGTTCTCGTAGTAGTTTCCGAAGTCTGTCTGGCCCTCGAGAAATATATCGAAGTACTCTTCGAAGTAGCCGTCCGCGAACCCGTAGCTGGAAAGTGACTTCGTGTGGTGGAAAAACGAAACGCAACAGTCTTTCGGGTTTCTAGCCACGTACACGTACTTGGTTCGCTCATTTCGAGGTGTCAGATGAAAAGGGAGGTGCGCGCAGACGATTCGGGGTCTGGGCGCTGCTAAGATGGCGTTCACACCCTCTCGCTCGGCGAGGATGAACGGTCTCGGGGGCAGGCCTCGGCAGATCTGCAGGGTCTTGGAGAGCATCATGTGTGCCCAGTGGGTGCCACATTTCGGGAAGGTCACGATGAATATGTCGTCGTCGGCCGGCTGGTAGCGTAGAAATCCTCCGAGCACCTCCTCTGAAAAGGCTCCGGGAATACGGTGGCCGTGGAAAATTTTATAAAACGGCCTCTCCCTGTCTTTCATCGTAGCTTCGGTCTTGAAACTTCGTCTCTGCGAAACAAACCAGTAAGTTTCCTTTCAGTCATGGGCTAGGTTGTGGGACAAATGCTTCCAAGAGACAAGATTTCGTACTCACGCAGGCACTCTGTAAATTCCGGTCGTCAAATTGCCTTTCACAACGCGCCACCAGTAACTTGCGTTCCAGGAACAGCGATTTCATGCTACGCTTTTTTTTTTTCCTTCATCGGACGGCTGCTAATTCTGCTATTCGAATCGAGACATTGTAAATACGTTTGTGGTGTCCATGTTTTTTTTTTTTTGCAAGCTATCCCGCATTAAGCGAGCACAATCGATATCGTTGCGTGTTGATGGCCGCCCGAACCAAGGTCACTCGTCACACTAAAATTATAACAAACGAGTTTCGTCCCATTGTGAGTGTTGCACCGCAGATACACGTAGCTTGTACTCACAATTTTAAGACCACGCTATAGTTATCACGTGCACATGACGCATGCGTCTTGGCGGGATTACGCGGCAGCATCACCGACGTTGGAACATAAAGTCAACAACCTGCTTCATAACACTTCGCAGTTGTGCGCGTAAAACAAGACGCGGCGCAGACTAAGCTGCGTCTACGGAAACACTGGCCACATACTGTTCCAAGGTGTGCATACTCTGCACTGCACGTGCCGGATATGGAGGTGCAGCCTGCCCGACGAACCTCGCAGAGCCTGTTACTGCATGTTCCGCCAATGAACATCGCAGCCTGCGCTGCTTCCGTTTAATAGTGATCGAAGCAGCTGCTGCATACCTACCCAGCTGCGGTGCACCGCTGCCGTCGCCTGCGGACTATGAACGAGAAACGGTGTCATTGCCCCTGCTTAATCATAGTCATTATAGATCGCTCATCTCCACTCAACCTCCCAGTTTCCCAGTTCATCAGTGCCCGTGCTACTACGCCTGCGCACGTACGCTACATTCAGAAAGCATTGACATACCTTGGCTTCCCGCAGTGCCGCTACTTCGAAACGGTGCTAAACGCAGTAAACCTCGCTACTCGAGCGATAGATAAGGCGTACGACTCACCGCTAGCAAACACTTCAGTGTCCTCCTTCTGTAGGCCTTGTATCAGCTGCGACAGCGTTCGAGGGTGGACGGAGCGACTTTGCGGCTTTCTACACCGCGACTCGGAGAAAGCGACAGCGCCGACAGTAAGCGGATGTATCTGGCCCCAACAAAATGCCAGGCAGCAGCTGTTTTTTTTTTCTGTTCCGGTGCCGAAGGCCTTGAGCCACTCTCTTTCTCCTTCTCAATTTGTAAAGTAGCACGCCCGAAAAGAAAGAGAGAGCGGAGGGCGTCAAGGGACCCTGTTAGATAATCGGTCGACGCTCGGTTGTATAGCTGATGGCCAACGGTTATGCAGTCATGCGGGCGCGCACAACCTTCGCGCTTGGCAACACAAAGTACTTGCAGCGATTCATTCGAGGTGAGAACGAAGCAACGCTCATACAGATGGCTGACGCCGCGAAGGACGGTTTTTTTTTTCTTTTTTTAAGTGTCCAGTGCTATTGGGCAGGAAATGCAGTTGTAATGTGAGGGGTTTCTCGAGCGCGTTGCCAACTTGGAACGAATGCAAGCGACGATGCCCAATGCACTTACATCGATGAGAGAAGAGGGCAATCATTGCGTATATTTTTAGCCTTCGGGTGAATGAAAACGCGTGTCATTACACAGCAGGCTCGAACAAGCATGTACAAGGTGACGCCCTGCACTTAATATGGGCAAAATTCAGATGAAGAGAAGTTGCGCAAATTCTCATTGAGGACTTCCAGTCGCAAAAGCTGTCATTGTCGCCAGACAGACAGACAGACATACATACATACATACATACATACATACATACATACATACATACATACATACATACATACATACATACATACATACATACATACATACAGACAGACAGACAGACAGACAGACAGACAGACAGACAGACAGACAGACAGACAGACAGATAGATAGATAGATAGATAGATAGATAGATAGATAGATAGATAGATAGATAGATAGATAGATAGATAGATAGATAGATAGATAGATAGATAGATAGATAGATAGATAGATAGATAGATAGATAGATAGATAGATAGATAGATAGATAGATAGATAGATAGATAGATAGATAGATAGATAGATAGATTCGTTAGGGTATAACGAAGGCGCTGTCTGTAACAGTTATATACAAACTTATTGCCCAACAATGTGTATTCGGGTGGAGGGGGGGGGGGGTGTCTTTGCTTTTCACGAAGCGCGGACATTGTTTATACCATGCATGACCTTACCATGCACAGCTTTGCGTTCATATTGATAATGGCATCTCTAATGCAAGGCTGGTCAACACTGCAACACCAATTAGGTGCCGTGAAAGTGTTTACAAACTTTTCAACACACTACATGATACAATTGACTGCACGCTCATTTCTAAGTTACAAAACAGTCAATCTAGTGGGTCCTGCTCTGAACAAAGGACACGTAACCTACTTCAGGAATACAAGTGCACGTGTGCAGTTTAAGCATACACCGAGGAAAATATCAGCACGCAATTTTGAACCTGACAAACTTATTTTTGTTGCCATCTAATAATGTGTTAGTATTTTGTAGTTGCAACGCGCAACACTGTAAGACATGGTCGCACTCTGTCATATGCGGAGTCTGTCATGGACATTAGACCTTGCCGTCCCATAAAAACGCCGACACACTTCCGTGCGTAACGAGTCGTGGTACCGATGCTATGGGCAGTGTACCAAGTAGTTTTCGGAGTGAATGACTCACTTCCCGTATAATGTCCAAAAACGGGTGCTATTAGGTAATCGTTACAGCAGTTATTACCTGCCGCGCATAAGACGTCAAGAAAAAAGCGCGTGGCGTAACTCAAGGACAGCGAGGGAGCGGACGAAGTCGTTATCGCTTTTAGAGATGAGGAACCACACCTTGCAAGCTTCCGTAGGCGGCAATTAAAATCGCGAGCCGCGGAGTAAAATGGTGGGCTACCCATAAATTTAAATATTGCTGTGACCACTCTTTGTATCATTGAAGTCTCGCGGCGTAGGCATGCTGCCAGATTTAGGGATAAAACGTCCTGCTGCTGTCGCACCTAGCCGGACCTTGCGGTCTCCTGGGCGACAGACGCGGAGCAGTTTCAGGTCACATTACGCTGATAGAAATATAGCTTTGCTCATATAGAAATGTAGTACTGAGCAATCCAGGATTGCGGGTTCGAATCGTATGTGAGTGTACGTTTGAAAACAGGGAGAAATATAGGATCGAATGAAAAATTCTTCGAACACAGGGGCGCCGATGTTGCCGACGTGACGGCAAGCGGTTTTGCCTTTCTCAAGGCTCAAACTCAAAGAAGGCAAGTACGCTAGTCGAAAAGTCCGCTCCAGTGAAACTCCGCGTTCACAAATTTTTCATCCCTTCAAGCTTTCGTCTTCCCCTGAACTGCTGCATTTTAAAGATTGAATGATGAAAGCAAAAATAGCTGAATATGCTATACTCAGTATAAATTCCTTCAAGCGTGATCCTAAAACAAACGGGTAGGCAAGCATTTTTTTTTATTCGACGATTTCAGGAGGCGTGCTAATAAAAAGGAATGTAATGATAACACTTATCATCATCTCTTATACGAGAGATGGGGTGGCCCACTAACTACGAACAGATACAAAATAAAGAGTACTGAACGTGACCGGCTCTCCGCTGTTACAGAAACAGAAAAACAGCAAGAAACGGAGAGAAAGTAATGGAATAAAGAAAAAAAATAAATTGAAACAGGTAAGGCAATCCATATGAGCGCTCTCTCCAGGCGTTGGCATCACTGTCAAGATGTATGTGTAAACTGGTAGCGTAACCTCCATAGAAATTTCAAAGTAGTTGTCTAGTTGCCACCGTTTAAAGAACCCCAGGTGGTCGAAATTTCCGGAGCCCTCCACTATATATACGGCGTCTCTCATAATCATATGGTGCTTTTGGGACGTTAAACCCCACATATCAATCATTAGTTGCCACCGTCGTCATCTGCGTATGGAAGGCACAACTAACAGCAGGCAGAAACTAAAAGATAAAATATGACATCACGACCGGAAGCGGTAGTGACGTCGTGCATTTGCTCTATATGGCGCGAATATTTTTTTATTGCTCACCTTGTAGATGCTTTTGAAACTACGCAGTTTTATTGCGGCTTTATTACTCGCCAGTTGTGTGTGCGAGAGAGAAAAAAATCAAAAAGAAATATTGCAGAAGCAAGCTTGTTTTATTAGCCAAACAGTGTACATTTAATATTGTTGCGAAACGGCGGGCCTATCCCGCCGCTGACCTCCACTGTTGCGAAAGACGGCGACGCCAACGCGGCCCCGGAGGCGCCACTGCTTTCGACCCCGCCGGGAAGGTCACCAGCCGTTTGGTAGCGTATGTTTCTCAGCTAGCGACTGCTTCTGCGCAGAGCTGAGGAGACGAGCGGACGAGACGACGGTGAGTTAAACAAGGTTTATGTACAGCATATATACAGAGGCGTTACAATTTCGGCACTGGGGCCGGCAGAGACTCGAAGAGCCGAGCTCCTCTCTCTAACACATCGGTCAGCCTTTCGCCTAAAACCGCTGATCGCGACACGCCGCAGGGCTTCTTTTATTTGCACCGGGTCCAACCAAAGTGTCCAATCAGAAGCGCCGCGGGTCGTCAGGGCAGCTTCCGCCAATGGGGGCCGCCGCGCCATGCGTCAGACCACCTGACACGAGGACGCCGGCTCGCTGTCACGTGCGCAACTGACTCACTGCACGTGGGCCAGAGGAGCGCCGCGCGTGTTCACGCCGTCGAGGTGATCGCGCCAGGCAGACTGCGGGCTGGCCTTGACCCAGATTGCTTTTTTCCGAGGCACGGACGTTTTACGGGGACTCGCTGGCATAACAGCACCCCCGCCGCCAGACAATGCACCGGAAAGACGAGCTGCTTCCACGGGGCTCGGATGTCAGGTGCGCTCGTTCGCCAGGTCCCTCCAGGTTCGCCTCCAGGGCCATGGGGAGAATACAGCTCCAGACTGTTCCGGGAACACATCCCATTTTTGACGACAGATCCCAGCTCCACTGGCTCGTCGTCACAACTTGCTGACCAGCTTCACTCGTCTCTTCTGACCATCTTCGGTTTCAGCACTTGTCGATGGTTCTGCAACTTGCTAAGAACGGTTCGACAACAGACAACACACGACACAAGCAAGTGCCCTCAGTCACCCAACAGAACACCAGACAAAGTATAGTACAACATATACCTAACTACGTGTTTATCGGAATTTTGTTCCCTCTACATCAAGAGGCACATGTGGGACACAAGACTCTTAAAATGACAACTCAATTTTTTTCCCACGTACAACAACGTAACGACTTAGAATACCACAAAGTTGGCCCCTTTGAGATCACTCTGAACGAGAGCGCTCAGCCCAGGTCGTGATGAGGTCAAAATTTTGCCCCGAATCGCCAGCCAGAAACCGAAAGGCTGAGAAGTTACTAGCTGGAACGCTCTGCTCAATGCACCTGCATTAGCGTTTACCTTTCCCTTTTTTTTTTAGCGAACGTCAAAGTTGCGCTGTGGAGCAACATGCTCCACTTCAGTAACCGGCCACTTTTAGGCGACGATACCTATGCGGCACCAAGAGCGGCTCACACTTTCGACGTTGCACAGGGGAACAACGATACGGCTTGCTACTGATTGACTCCTCACCGCTTAGCTCGATATCGTGTTCGATCACCGTCGTGTCTCCGGGACGGTCCGACAACACATACCCAAACTCGGAAACAATCTTTCTCAGGTCCTCTTTCTCAGGTCCTCCTTCACTTAAGCTAGGCTCTAGGTTTATCTGCTCCCAAATTACTTTCGATCTCCCTTCGATCACCTCACTAGAACTCAAATTTTCTGCTTCCTCTTCCACTGAAGCCTTCAACAGCTGATTTACGACCGCTTGATGTTGAACATTGGGTTTCATCAAGTTGTAAATTTTGTTCTGCCGCCTTCCTACTTGCACCTCATAAGTTGTATCGCAAGGCTTCGATAATACTGTGGCGGGCCCTTCCCAATCAACCTCAAGCTTGTTCCTTTTGGGTGGCTGCAGCCGCATTACCTGATTATCAACTTCAAAAGCGCGCTTCTTCCCCGATTTCTCGTAGTGCTCCTTCGACAGCACTTTTGCCGCGTTTTTCTGGCTTTCCACTCGCGCTTCAATTTGGCTTTCCACTAGCGCTTCAATCGAGAGATCCTCACGCTGCCCTCGAATGAGCGTCTCTCGATCAACTCTCGGCAGCTCGCTCCAACTTTCCGCTACAGGCGAGAGCGTTGCAACCCTCTCGCTCTGACTCAATGGCGCCAGGTCGTCTCCCCTTTCTCCGGAAACCGCGCCGGTCGTGTAGGCGACGGGCCGCTCGCGTGACTGCTCACATGACTCATGCGGAAACTTTCCTTTCTGGGGTTCCATCGACCCGCCGACAAGGTCACTTGAGAGTTCACCGCATGGAACAAGGTCAAGCTCTTGCGAGAGCTTCCGCGCTTGCGATCGCGTGAGGGCCCTGTACGCTAAGTTGGGGAAGAACGATTTACCCTGCTCTTTGAGAAGCTGCTCTGAGTTGTTGGAGAAGAGATAAGGAAAACGATCGGGAAGCGCGGCAGACACAGCCGCTTCGGTGCGAAGCTTACCGAACGGGCCTTCAATGACAACCGTGGCGATTGGTAAGCAAGCACTCTGCTCCTCGGCGACTTGCCTGATCCACGCGCATTCTCCTGTAAAGTCGTCCGGAGACACCAATGAAGGATGGACAACATCCATGGTTGCCGCGGAGTCTCTAAGTGCTCGACACGCTTTCCCATTCACACTAATTTCTTGGAGATACGGCTCCAACAACCGAATGTTTTTTTCTGATTCTCGGATCGTTGCGAAAGCAAACTTTTCCTGACAGTTTCTCGCGATGTGCCCTTCCTTTTTGCAGTTGTAGCAGATTAGCGGCTTCCGTTTGTTTTCCGGTTCTAATGCCTGTGTGGTAGAAACCTCACTCGATTTCTCCGCTTCTGTTTGCCCTTCCCCTACACTGTCCTTCGTAAGAGACGGGTCCTTTTTGAAATTACGGTGCGGAACGGGTTTCCGTTGATCAGGTTTCCTTGAAAAGCCCTCTTTCCTTTCATACTTTTCAACGCGCACTGCCCTGCTATGCAACTTTCGGCGAGTATAATACTCCTCAGCTAACTCCGCTGCCTTATTTAACTGTACTTCCCCAAGTCTGTCCTGCAGCCAAAGTCTGACATTATCCTCGATGCAGCGGTAGAATTGCTCCAATGCAACGCATTCCACCACTTTATCGCGGTCGTCATAAACTCCTTCGCCCTTGAGCCATTCAATTAAATCGGCTTTAAGACGAAACGCGAAGTCAACGTGTGACTCATTCCCCTTTTCAGCATACCGGAACCTTTGCCTGAAAGCCTCGGGTGACAACTTATAACGTCTCAAGAGCACTTCCTTAACCTCGTCATAGCTCTCAAACGCTTCCCTAGACAAGCAAGTTAATGCGTCGGACACTTCGCCGGGAAGAAGAGCTAACAGGTTCTGCGCCCAAAGAGACCGCTCCAAAGCGTTTCGCTCACAGACGTGTTCAAACTTGACGAGATACTTCGCCATGTCCTCGCCTACTACGAACGGTGGCAGTTGGTCCCGAATTCTAAAACCGCTGACCTGAATCGTCGGAGAAGCTACGCTAGGCGCCTGCGAACACTGTAGGATTGCCAATTCTAGTCGTTTCAACTCTAGGCGCTCTTGTCTCTCGGCCTCCTCGCGACGTTCGCGCCTTTCAGCTTCTTCACGTTCGCGAGCTTCGCGCCTTTCAGCTTCTTCGCGAGCTTCGCGCCTTTCAGCCTCCTCACGTTCGCGAGCTTCTACTTCTCGCCTTTCAGCCTCCTCACGGCGTGCTTTAATATCCACCCAGGCCTCATCGACTTCCTCAGCCGACACTCCCTCATCCTTCATGATCTCAAGGATCGCTTGCTTTCGTTTCGCACGGCCCAAAGTAATGCCGAGTTCCTCACAAATTTCGATGAGTTCCTTCACTTTAAGGTTCTCCATCGTTCACACTAGCCTCTTGCTGTTTGCCCCTGTTAACAATTTACTTGCCGTACCCACTATAAGTCAACTAGCAAGACGCGCAAGCAACTTTTCACTCTCCCGTGTTTACCCCCTCCGCATTAACTTTGGTTTCAAAGCACTTCGACTTTGCTTGAAACGATCAAAGCTCACTCTAATGCTTCACACAGCCCTTCTCTAAACTACTACAACCTGAGCTAGAGTAGTCTGGTGAACTGAGGGGAAAACATCAGGCACTCACCGCATCGATGTCGCTGACGCCGGCCGATCCCGCAGCTGCCAACCACTGTTGCGAAGGACGGACCGATCCCGCCGAAGCCACCACTGTTGCGAAACGGCGGGCCTATCCCGCCGCTGACCTCCACTGTTGCGAAAGACGGCGACGCCAACACGGCCCCGGAGGCGCCACTGCTTTCGACCCCGCCGGGAAGGTCACCAGCCGTTTGGTAGCGTATGTTTCTCAGCTAGCGACTGCTTCTGCGCAGAGCTGAGGAGACGAGCGGACGAGACGACGGTGAGTTAAACAAGGTTTATGTACAGCATATATACAGAGGCGTTACAATTTCGGCACTGGGGCCGGCAGAGACTCGAAGAGCCGAGCTCCTCTCTCTAACACATCGGTCAGCCTTTCGCCTAAAACCGCTGATCGCGACACGCCGCAGGGCTTCTTTTATTTGCACCGGGTCCAACCAAAGTGTCCAATCAGAAGCGCCGCGGGTCGTCAGGGCAGCTTCCGCCAATGGGGGCCGCCGCGCCATGCGTCAGACCACCTGACACGAGGACGCCGGCTCGCTGTCACGTGCGCAACTGACTCACTGCACGTGGGCCAGAGGAGCGCCGCGCGTGTTCACGCCGTCGAGGTGATCGCGCCAGGCAGACTGCGGGCTGGCCTTGACCCAGATTGCTTTTTTCCGAGGCACGGACGTTTTACGGGGACTCGCTGGCATAACAATATATACCAAATACGAGACTCATACAAAAACTCGGAGCCGTTTGGTTTAAAAAAAAATCACCGCATAGCCACAAAGTGGACAATTGCATGGATTACATACATTTCGATGAACTACATACACTTTATATACACAACCCGCAGCTCCGGGTTTGCTTGCGAGCGAGCCCTCTTCTCTTCGACCTTCCGGGCTGTCTTGGCGGCGAGCACGAGCTGCAGCTGCGTTGTGGGCCCACTTGTCGGTTGTACTACATCCGGCCGAGCGCTGACCATGCGTGCTCACTGCGTGAGCTCCCGGCGAAGATAAAGGAAGTGGACGTGCCGAGAGTGGTGTGCGCCGCCATGAGCGACGGTGCGCTATCTATTGAGCATTCTTATAAGCACCTAAAAACCGATGCCTTGGAAGGCGGTGCGCGTTCACACACGGCCAGACCAAACACCACTGACACCCAGGTTCTATAAACGTTTACTGACATTCCCTTCTTTTGCTCTCTCTTTCACATTCCTTTCTCTTCCCCGCTACCAATCCCCCACGTGACATTGTTGAGGTGACCTCCTCAGAGAGATACAGTTACAACGACACACTTTTCTCTTCACTTCCCTTTCTTTCGAATCGACTTCGAGAATTGGTTGATTTGTGCGGTTTAGATTGACTGTGGGGTAAGCGTAGTAAAAAAATAGGTAGAATCAAACAATGAGAACAACTGTAAGTGAAATAGAGAAGCCATTTTGTTTCAAGCATTTCTGGTTAATAAGTTGAAATGCACGATTACCACATATAGCTGTGACAATTACCCGTGAAGTATCATCAACGTACCTGCTAAGGTAAGATAATAAAAAAATCAGTGCCTACGGAAAATTGTCTGAAATGGCTCGTTGGAACATTAATAAAAAACAGCCCATTTGACATAATGTTTCTCGAATTCCCTTTCTAGCATTTTCAGGGTGGCTCCTAATTATTCTCATTATTTCGACGCCGACTCGTCATGTTACCAAGCAGTAAGCAGAATGTGTATTGCTGTATACGATAGATCTATTGAGGTGCTAACTGATGAGGTCAACCGGGTTTGGGAGTCGGGGCAGGTGCCGCAGGAGTGACGAACGGCCTCTGTTGTCCTCATTCCTAAGCCCGGTAAACCTCTCGGGGTCGACACGCTCCGACCAATCTCACTCACGTCTTGCGTGGGTAAGGTCGCGGAGCATGCTATCCTTAACCGAATCTCCCGCTACGTTGAACACAACGAGCTCTTTTCCTTCAACCTCATTGGTTTTCGTCCTGCGCTCTATACGCAGGATCTTATGCAAATGATTAAACATCAAATCCTCGACATGGACACCAGAGATGTTCGTGGCATTCTGGCACTCAATCTCGAGAAAGCCTTTGATAATATTTCGCATGCTCACATACTTGATTCGATCTCTGAGTTGGGGTTGGGGTCCCGCTGTTATGGGTTCGTCCACTCTTTTATCGGGGATCGCGTTGCCACCATTATGCTCGGGAACCTCTGCTCCAAGAAATTTCACCTTGGAGCTTGGAGAACCCCTCAAGGATCGGTAAGTTCACTACTAATGTTTAACATTGCGATGAAGAAACTTTCGCTAGAGCTGACTGGTATCGACCGCATCGGACATGCGCTCTATACAGATGATATTACTATATGGTGCACGGGGGGTAAAGATGGATACGTTGAAAATTCCCTCCAGCAGGCCCCCAGGTGCACGGCAGATTTTCTGGATAGCACAGGGCTGCACTTGTTCACTGCCAAATCAGAGCTTCTTCTCTACACACAGCCAGAGAAACGCAAATTCACTACCATCCCAGTTCCACCAGAATAGATAAGGATCGAAATTCACACACGACAAGGGCAGGTGATCTCCCGAGTCGACAAAATCCGAATATCAGGCATGTTCCTGGAAGAGCACGGCAGTAACTCTCATACTTTGACCCGCATTACGGCGAAGGCGGACAGCATGGTCAAACTGATACTGCGGGTATCTAACAGACATGAAGGGTTTTGTGAGGCCAACCTCATGAGGCTTTTCCATGCCTTTCTCTTGAGTCAAATAAATTACATTGCCACAGATTGTAAAAAAATAGCAAAAGAAATTGAATGCTATTCTTTGAAAATGCGTTCAGAAAGTCTTAGGCCTTCCAAACAACACTAATGAGAAGAAGCTTGAGGCCCTTGGTATGCATAATACATTTAACGAGATTGCAGAAGCGCAACGAACAGCTCAGGCTGCCAGACTGTCCTCTTCCAAAGCTGGGCGACGCATCCTGGAATTCCTGGGCTGCGAGCCCACTTTGGTCGCAGACAAAAAGATACAACTCCCTGCTAATTGAGGGAGCAGATTACAGTATCACAAATTCCAAGAGACGTTCACCCACTCTACAATGTAGGCCGCCGGGTTGCTAGGGCTCGGTCGCTCCTCAGTTCCGCTGCTACCACTCCTGAACTTGCAGCATTAGTTGACGCAGCACAGTATCCTGGAACAGCCAATTTCGTGGTTGCGGCCACTGACCTTGATGGTAAACTCCTCACGGCAGCATCCCTTCGATATACCACACCGGCCAGGGCTGAGCAGGCTGCTATAGCACTGGCCGTGGCTATTCCCACGCGCACGTGCATTTTCCCTCCCTCTCGGGCTGCTGTACGAGCAATCATAACGGGGTGTATTTGTGAGCAGGTGGCCCATGTTCTTACCAAAATTTCAAATAGCACTGCAATCGATGGTCACATCACCTGGTTTCCTGCCCACATGGACAAAGATGTCCACCCTATTATCCCTAATACAAACGAGTCTTCCCATGCCCGCGCACGCACACTGTCCCACAATGACGGGCATTCGGCCTCTAATTTGGGGGAAGGCCTCCAGCAACTTGATTCCCTCCTCACCTTCAACGAAATATACAAGCACTATCAATTGTCCAGGTTCCCGCTCCCGCAACTCTCGAAAGCCCAGTCAATCACTTTACGAACGCTGCAAACCAGTACATACCCGTCACCTTTAGTTTACAGTAAGTTTATTGACAGCATAAAGCCTCACTGCCCTCATTGCGATGAGAGACGAGGCGCGTTATCCCACATGCGCTGGCAATGCACGGCGCTGCGCGATGTCGAGCCTCTCACTACCTAGGACGCCTGGAAGACCGCAATCACTGGCTCGGACCGGGAGGTCCAAATCCGGGCTGTCCAGAGGGCCTGCAGTTTGGGGGAGGGGAATGCCCTTCCAGTCCCAACGTGGGTTCGGCCCGCAGCCGACCTGCCCTCTTGAAGGGCATCGGCTCCTAAGAACAACTCGTGAATAAAGTTTGTTGACCGACCGACCGACCAACCGACTGACTCATATTTGTTTCTTGAATCGCCTTGGCAGTAGAATAAACTCGATGAATATAACTGTGAAAGTAGTAGCAAAAATAAAGCAAGCAATTTAGATAGATAGATAGATAGATAGATAGATAGATAGATAGATAGATAGATAGATAGATAGATAGATAGATAGATAGATAGATAGATAGATAGATAGATAGATAGATAGATAGATAGATAGATAGATAGATAGATAGATAGATAGATAGATAGATAGATAGATAGATAGATAGATAGATAGATAGATAGATAGATAGATAGATAGATAGATAGATAGATAGATAGATAGATAGATAGATAGATAGATAGATAGATAGATAGATAGATAGATAGATAGATAGATAGATAGATAGATAGATAGATAGATAGATAGATAGATAGATAGATAGATAGATAGATAGATAGATAGATAGATAGGATTTAACGTCCCAAAACCACGCTATGATTATGAGAGACGCCGTAGTAGAGAGCTCCGCAAATTTTGACCACTGGGGGCTCTTGAACGTGCACCCAAATCTGAGCACAAAGGCCTACAACATTTCCGCCTCCATCGGAAATGCAGCCGCCGCCGCCGGGACCTGCGGGTCAGCAGGCGAGTACCTTGGTACCTTAGTAGCTTAGCAGGCGAGTACCACCACGGCGGGGCAAAAAAGCAAGCAATTTAGGCAAGGATGAAACAAAAAACCTATTTTGGCTGTACTATAAAAGGCATACTGTGCTCCGAGACAAAAAAAAAAAAAACTGTTCAGAGCACTAGGTGATGTATAGACGGTTTCAAGGTCACAAAGGTTGTACCCAAAATAACTTCCGGCCACCTCATTTACCATCTCTTAACGTCGAAAGTAAAAGTCCATTTTCATGTTCCTTTTAAGTGTAATAAATGTCTCTCTTAAGCTTTTCAGATAAAAGGAACGTGCGTAAAGTTCAAAAAAATCTTTTACATTTTTATGAAGATAAAAGAAACGTGCGTAAAGATCAAAAGAATCGCTTATAATTTTCATGTAGTTCAAAGGAACATTTATGGGGATATATTTTGCAAATAAAGGAAAGAAAGTATAGAGAATTAGCGGGCTATTTTTCGAAGCACTTCTTGCCCACCGATGCTATTTTGGCACATCGGTGGACGAAACCGGATGTCGTCAAAAGGCAGTGTTTGTAAAAAGTGAAGGGGTCTATAGAATTCAAGAGAAGTGCAAATGAGAAAGCACTTGTGCTATACAAACAGCACGGAGACAGCGGTATGGTACGCCAATATATCGTCGGATAGGTAAGTGCTTGTTCTATTAGAAACAACTTCAGTACCGGCGTGTCGATAGTTCCACGCTGGAGAGCGGCGTAAGAATTTGTTCGGTCGTCGGCACATGCATTGTGGTACGAGGCGCTTGCAATGACTGTGAGGTTGAGGAAAGCGAAAAGAAAAGGAGGGTGGAGCGCGCTTCAGCCAGCAGCCACCAGACGGCGACTTAGCTCGATCTCGGGGCAAATAGTAAAGCACGGGCAGTGAGATTGAGGAAAGCGAGGAGAAAGAAAAGGAGGGTAGGCAAGGGCGGCGCCAGGGGGGGGGGGGGCAAGGGTGGGCTGGAGCCCCCCCAAAATTCTCGCCTGCCCCCCCCCCCTATGCCCACCCAAGTGCCCGGAAGCATATATTGAAAACCTAGTAAGAGCAAAGCTAGCTTGCCCCCCCCCCCGGAGGAACTCACTTTTCGTGGTTGCCCCCCCCCCCCAGTAAAAACATCCTGGCGCCGCCCCTGAGGGTAGGGCGTATAGCTTAACATAGCCTTGTGTAATATAGTATATATAGCAAGGGCCCAGGAAATGGAAGTGAGGAGGAGTGACGATGGTGAGGAGAATGGCAGAGGGTGCAGCCCAGCATAGTATGCATTTGACGTCATGCGCGATAATCGCTAGCGTTGGGCTCGTCATTTTGATGGTCCGCTCGCTCGCCGCACGAGCATAAAATTTGCTGCACGTGCTGTGTTCGAAATCCTGACAGCAACTTGGATGCTTAGAGACCTCCAGAACACTTTTTGCACGCCAAAACACGGACAGCAGCACTGAAGCGTACGAAAGGACCTTCAAAATGGCGAGGCGATGGTGTTGTCTTCTTGAGAGATCAAGGCTCAGTGCAAGCCCCTATAGAACAGTATTGCATAGATGTCGGAAAGGGAAGTGAAGGTGAAGAGGAAAACGAGAAGGGGAGAAGGTAAAGCAACCAAGAAAGGGAAGTGATAGTAAAGAGTGATGTGAGGGTGAGGAAGAAAACGAGGGGGAAAGGCCGCCAGCTCTACTTTTTCCACTCCTCGCGTCACTATAGTGTGCAGCTGCTCCCCCCCTTTTTTTTATTTTTTTTGATAGAGCTGTTACCATTGTTTAAAAAGTAAAAGCGACCTATTTATCAAAGTTGAGCATATGAGCTCCATGCAATCCTTTATCACTTTCGGAGAGAACTGAACGTGCAGCGGCGCGTTATCACCGCGAGTAGAGCTACAAACGATCGAAGCACTTATGCGCTCCAAATATCCCGAACGCAATACACCAATAGTATCGGTCAACGGCTTCGACGTTTGGGAGGGCCACTAACGCCCCGCTTTCACGGAGAACGAGAACTCGAAGAAAAAGTGCCACCAGATACGCGCGCGGGTCCAAGCGTTTCCGTCGGCGCGAGCGACCCAGCGGCGGGTCCTTGAACGTGACGGCGAGGGGCGGGCTCTCCTTTCAGATGTAAGACGCCGCCGGCAGTCGCTGGTCGATTCTCCACCCGGAACGCTGGCAACAAGGCGGTGAAACAACTGAACGCAGCGGACCGACGTTGCACACGTACACGAAGGACGACGTCACCGTGGTTCTGCCGGGGAGTGGCGACGGGACGGAAGCAACGGAGGGAAAACACCGGCGTGTGATCCGTGCGTTAAAGCGTGCTGTGGTGAGTGGACTTATATGAGCTTTATAGCACGGTGTTTTATAGCAACGTAACATAAACCTTCTCACAGACACCTGGGCGCAACCATAATTCTCTTTGGCTGTGCTGAATAGGAGTGAGCCCCGTGCAACAGTCTGGCATGGCACCGTATTTTCCCTCCTGTGAAAAGGAGGGAATAAGTTACCGCCGCAGCGCATAGCAATGTGCGTGCAAACGAAGCCACGCCAGACTGTTCTATTATGTTACGTGCCAGCTAAGACAGTGAATAGCTGCCCCGCCGCGGTGGTCTAGTGGCTAACGTACTCGGCTGCTGACCCACCGGTCACGGGATGGAATCCCGGCTGTGGCGGCTGCATTTCCGATGGAGGCAGAAATATTGTAGGCCCGTGTTCTCAGATTTGGGTGCACGTTAAAGAACCCCAGATGGTCGAAATTTCCGGAGCCCCTAAACTACGGCGTCGCTCATAATCACATGGTGGTTTTGGGACGTTGAACCCCACTTATCAATCATCAAGATAGTGAAAAGCTAGAACGTGACAAACTTGCTCATGCCATCTGAGCGACATCCAGAGACGAAGCTGAACTACAGCGCAGAAAACCTCGCGAAATTGCTTGGCATTACTAAACGCAACTCGTGCAGTTAGGCGATGTTTTACTTGCGCCAATCGGAAGGGGTTGTGTAACACACGTCAAGCAGAAACGCCATCTTTTACCAGGCAGGCAAAACTACAAGAAATAATACATTAAAACCTCGATGGTGATGGCCTACGCGCCGAGCTTTACGTTGTATGGCCGTACGACTCGTCCACTATAAAATACACGGTCGCACGTCGGTGCTACTCGTGACACCGGAAACGTGATTGATCCCGTATAATTTACGTTCTCTCTGTTAGTTTCAGGCCCAGAAAAATCGCGCACTGCCAAATTGCTCGTTTTATCAAATATGTCGCTTCTGCGCGCACACACTTGCATGTAGTACAACGTGGGCGTGGTTGACGGAGAGACGATGGTTCGTAGCACGCCAGTTGAAACTAAGGTGACCGCAAGTGGCGCTGGTGCGGTGAATTGTGCATTGATTGGTGCAGTGGTCTGCTGCGCCACCTGTAGGTGCTGCACGTTTCCCGTATCTCTCTCAAGTATCCTACACGACTCTGTTTACACTATAGGTTTTTCTAGGAAAAAGTGCATGGGACTGTGGCTCGGTAACTGTGGCGCTATTATGCTATGCACTGTACATGTTTACGGCAGCTACAATATTTTGCAGCAGTAAGCACATAGGCTCGCATTAACTACGCCATTAGCTTTAATGAACAAACATTGCGGCTTTGAAGTACTGGCATTTTGCGTGTAAATATTGCATAAATAACGTAATATATCCAAGGTAATTACATATGTGCTCAGAAATCTGTGAAGTATTTGCAAAGTGAAAAAAGAAAAAGCCGGATAAAGCGTGAAGTATAGAGTCGGATGAACGAAGCTAAAGCCAGGAGTTTGATGTTTTGGAAGAATCCACCTTTCACCCGTCGTTCCCGTGATCGCTGTACGAGCGCAGTGCTTGATGTCCAGCAGGTGTTGCGGCTAATTCCGTGGAATGTAAAATGGGCCATTCATTCGTTGGCTCATCGAATTTCGAGTCGTTCTGTCACTGAACACGAAGTCCGTGCACGTGCTTTCGTTATCCACTATATTGACCGCGCTCTGACAGCTGAGTGCGACGCTCTGAGCACTTGTGTTATACAGCGATTGATTTATTAACACAAAAGTGTTCAATGCCAAGGTCCAACAAGGCTTCAGCGATGCATTTCCATCACGAAAATGACGGAAAAAGACTGAAAACGATCGCATGGCGAAGAAGAACTTCAAGGAAAAAAAAAAAGGTTTCATAATTGCAACTTTTTTCGCCACTTCAGCGCTATCCTCTCGGACATGGCGTAAGTTTTCCTAGTCAGTGTGCCCTTCTACTGCTTTTTTTTTTTACTTTCGGACACGTTTGACTTAGGTTACGATTCTCTTGCACGTTATGGACATGACGAAGGAATCAGCCACATTTCTATGCCTCTAGCCCACGCGTTTCCAGGAGGGCGAAAGCGGGGAAGGGGAGGAATATGTTTGGCGGCTTTCGTACCTGTAGACAAAATGGACAAAAAAAGATATGAATTTTTTAACACAATATAATAAAAGGAATCAGTGATAAAAGAAGTACACAACAAATAAAGAAAGCCTATCGAAGTGTGGAACAATGTCATCGACTCGTGTCACGAGTTTCGTGTGCGATGACAGCGTTCCTTCCAAACATTGTTGGTGACATCGTTCGTTACCGTCATATGACCAGTAGTATTCATATTTTTCTCTGCTGTTTTTTATTCTTAAATACCCCCTATATATTCCTTTCTTTCTCGTACATAGGTCTGTTCATGATCGAAATGGAGTAGTGTTTAGGTTTCACGTCACCCTGTGTTATTTCTCGTTTTTATCGCTCCGTGTATCTACCTAGCAGCGCATTAAACCATGAAGACATACTAACTAGCCCCAATTTCAGCACTATCATAACAATATGACCCTCTCACTGTTTATAAACGGGGCCCTGGACGGCTTCCAGTTGTGCGCCGACGTAGCTTAGTAGCATTGGCCGGAAATTAACGAGTCGCCCTCAGATTTTAAAAACTTTTCTCCTTATGTTTTACCGAATATCTTAAATAAGTATTCTTCTAAGCTACACACAAATTAAAAGAGGTAACTTTATGTTTCGGGGTCCTTCACTTTACCTGAAAACGTTAACAGACCTTCCTTATCCTGACACAGCACACACGCACGCCCGTTGCTATATAATGACAAATGAAGTGACTGAAAGTTTCTTGGGTATAGAACGTTCGCTGCTTTTGAATGTATATGAATTTTCGCGAAGCTTAGCACAGCGACGCAGAGAGCTTCGCAGCTGATTCCGCCTTCCCGAGATCAGGCCCGTGAATTCAGCCCCTCAGCTCCGCTTTACATTGGTATCTTTACGGCTTTCAGTCAGTTTGAAGCCACGCTAAATTTTTTATTTGCTTTTTTTTCTTCTGCTTTTTAGCGCTTTCTCGAAGAAAAATACGGAATACAGGCCACGATGATCGAAAGAGACAGACCTTACTGCCAGGTCGTAGACGGCCACAGGCTCCCGGGTAGCTTCTCCGAAGAAGTGTACCGCAGCGGTCTACGGTATCGACCAGAGCCCGGAGACGTGGTCTTGGACACTTTCCCCAAGTGTGGCACCCACTGGGTGCTGGGCATCCTCAAGGCCGCGTACCAAGTGTGCCGGGAAGTCACTCCGGGATCCACCTTCCTGGAGAAACTCGGACTCGATGCCATCGAGAAGTGCGCCAGGCCCCGGATCGTGTTCACGCACCTGCCGTTCCAGTTGGTGCCCTTTTCGGACCAGGCCAAGTACATCTACGTGATAAGGAACCCAAAGGACTGCTGCGTGTCTTTCTACCACCACACCAAAACCATACCAGCATACAAGTGAGTGCTACGGTACTGAAACAGAAACCTCTATAACTTCATCATCATCATCATCAGCCTGACTACGTCCACTGCAGGACAAAGGCCTCTCCCGTGTTTCGCCAGTTAACCTGGTCCTGTGCTTTCTGCTGCCGATTTATACCCGCAAACTTCTTAATCTCATCTGCCCACCTAACCTTCTGTCTACCCCTAACTCGCTTGCCTTCTCTATAATTTACGAACACTCATTCGTCCTTGTAGTATTGCGTTGTGTTTATGGCAGTTCCCCACCGAGCTGCTAAAAACGAGATTGATTGAGTTAAAAAGAGAAGGCGTGAAAACACGGACAGTGAAGTTATAGAGGAAAGTCAAGACCCCACAGACGCCGACAAACAACTGAAAATGCGTAAAGAATGTATAGAGACACAAAAACAACTCTGCGCATACCCAAACGAGAGGTTATAACTATCGATCTGACACACGTGGTGGTTGCGTAAGAGGTAACTGTTCAGGCATCTGATTTCTTCTTTATGCAGATCAATGGACAATTGGCTCACCCATGCGCTATATACCTTTATTATCAATAGACCAGGCCTCAACCGCTTTAGTACCCGTGTTCAGAATCCAGAATCCACTTTATTTTCAGCAGATTAGTAGGGGGCCCCCAAGGCAAAAAGCTGTGCAAACAGCTTGACGAGACCTGGGGGCCTACAAAGGACAGCACATGCAGCGGATTCTACACAGTTGTAAACACCGTCAACAAAAACAAACAGCGTAATACGAAGAAAGTCTAAATGTCACGTACAATGAACATCGGAGCATTGGTACAACATGAAAAAAAATTATATCTTCATCAAGTAATCACACACGTCTGATGTGAATACACTGAAAGGGGCATTGAATTTTATATTGGATTTTAAGGCATTGTAAGAGTTGGCAGGCAATACTCTAGTCTATAGCTCTACCGTAGTTAGTGCGTGTATGGGGTACTGGTGGTTGCCTGTTACGTATGCTGTAGTCATGACGAGTGTATTCTTAATGTTTTGGAAGCTTGTTTTTATGCATATAAAGGGAGAGTTTATAATCGTGTAATTAGGACACCTTTAGCATATTATGTTTAATGAATAGGGTAGCAGTGGGTAGTGGGCCTGGCTGCCCGGTGAAATCTTCATAAATTCTTAACACCTTATTTTGAAGCTGCACGTTCTGTCTTTTTAGCATGCATACCTACCGACCAGCTCAGCTTTGATATTCGTGGCTTGATCAGTACCTCTAGTGGAACCTGCAACTTAGCCCCTCTCTCCCTATCTCTCTGTCATCTCATTCCCCTTTCCCATTTCAGCAGCGTAGTGTTATCAAACCAGGTGCTTTTCCAGTTAACCTCCCTCCTTATGAATTTCCCTTTCCTTCCTTAGTACTTGCACCGCGGGAAATGAATTAATACTGTAGCTTATGTGTGCATTAAGCTCGGTAATATAAGCTATTGCTTTTTATCGCAGTAGCCAAAACACCTGTGTCACAAGCGTTTCTGTGGTGTTATCACGATGATGTTAAGCGCTGAAACTGCAGGATTAAGCTCGTCTGACAGATGGTGACACCGTTTCGTTGACTGAGCAACATAGAAAGGCGCACAAATTCAGGTCAACGATGTGCTATACTGTGTGCATTAATTACGCTCAGCTACGCTTAGCAGTAAACGCAGCCAATAAAATTAGATCGTGTATGCTTCTTGTGGAAGACATGCCTACCTGAAAAAAAATTATATTTTTACTGGTGCGTGCAATACTATGCGTTGATGATCGAACATGCAACCTGAGCCAATTAATTACTTTTAGCCTTCCAATAAATGAACTTCTCTTGAAAAGCACCTCTGCATCACTGAGATGTGTCGTTAATTGGAGCAAACTATGATTACATATGGCAGGGGCATGGCGACGGTTTTATTCGGGATTGGTTTCAGCCCCTTATGTGTACATGCATACGTGCGTATGTATCTAATATCATTGGTGAAGCCAGAAAGTGAAAAAGCTCTGACCCCCCACACCCACCCAAGAAATTTTCAGATTTTTATGTATATTGACACTCACACTGATACAAACGCGTGCAGAAACATACAAGAAGTTAATTGAACCTCCTCCGCACCCGAAAACAATTTCTGGCTTCGAACACCGATACATGTACACATTAACTCGGAGTTTGGCAGCGAATGATGACGAATGTGTAACGAAATCTTGTTTGACTGGGATAAAATATTGGTGAAAACATTGAATGACACCAAAACGAAATCAATAATAATTACTGACTTTCCGGCTACACCACGGGTGCCTTGTTCCCATCCCTTTGGAGGAGCAGGAGGAGGAAGTAAATAAATAAAAAGCAGGGAGGTCTACCAGACGCGCGTCAGGTTTGTTACCCAACATTGCGGGAAGGGGTTAGCAAAGCGACGCGGGCGTTGCTAAGCTTTTTTTTTTAAAATCGATTGGATTAAGCAACCGCTTGTCTGTACAATGGATAGGCGCACATGTACTTTGACGGTGTTCACCATGGAAGTTTTCATCGTGGATAAGGCTCCCATGTGGGAACCAAAACGTTTTGCACCTTGGCCAGCGTCCTTCAACGTTCGGAATGACGTTCGAACCCTCTGACACTCCGCCTCTCCCTTTCCCTACTCTGTCGCAAGGCCTTACGAAGGTGTACTGATGTGTTTATTTGGGCCGGTTGGTACATCATCAACGGACAGCGCTTCGTCCGTCTCTGTCCTGTGTTACGCGCTGTTTTTTTATTTATTTTTTCACTTACGAAGGTGGTGTATTCAGATTTACCAGGCTAGCAGTTTAATTCTGGCGCTTATATTTGAAGATGTTACACTAATCACGTTTGCCTGACCTTTAACATCACAATGCCGCCCACAGGTTCCAGGACGGCACCTTTGACGAATACTTCGAGATCTTTCTGGACGGTCGCACCGACTTCGGCAGTTACTACGAGAGCCTGCGCTCGTGGTATTCCAAGAAGGACGAGCCCAATGTTCTCTTCCTCACCTACGAAGGCATGCACGCGGACGTTCGGGGATCGGTGCTGAAGATTACGCGCTTCGTAGACGCCGGCATTGCCGACGAACTGGAGCGAGACGAAGACAAGATGAGGACAGTTCTGGAGAAGTCGAGCGTCGGCAGCATGAAGAAAGAGTTCGAGCTGCAGTTCGTGAGGAAGGGCGTCGTGGGGGACTGGAGGAACTACTTTTCGCCAGAGCAGTCACGGAGACTGGAGGAGAGATTCTTCCGCGAAGTGGCAGGCACAGACATCTCAAAGCTGTGGGAAAGCACCGACTGGCTACTCGATGAAAAAAAGACCTGAACGCTCTCTGTTTACTCCGGATACTGAACACCTCATGTCCCCCGATAATTTCCTATAGTTATCTCTAAAATATACTACATTCGTACATCCGCCACATAAATAATGCGTGTGTGTAGGGAAAAGGGGAGGTAAATATGTGAAAAAGAAACAATACTCGATCTCTTCGGCCCACGCTTACTTTCTCTTTTGAAATCAAAATTCTCGACAAGCTTTTGGTGAAAGCAACGTCAGATGTGTCTTGAGTGGCGACTGCACCAACACACTACAATTCTGCTGAGACAGTCCATCACGAATGTGCCTTGCAGGAGCCCGCTCCGCGAGATTTGTGATATCGCCATCGCTTGTGTAATATTAAACCTAGGAAATAAAACGAAGAACGAGCACTATTTCATCATACTTGTGAGTTTTTCGGTTTCTGCACTTGAAAACGAGTTCGTTTATCACCTGCAGCTGGGTACGTGGTAACCTTCCCCAGGAAGCAGCAGCAATTGGAGCCGTATATGCATGAACGAAACGCTATTTAAAAACTCATCAACTCGCACGGAGCGCTTGTACCGCATAAGTACCATTAAAATGTCACCGACTGCTGGTCACGGTTCGGCAGACTCGCACATCAGACCACACCCACACTTGGGCCCACCCGCGAGTCCGAGCGAGCGAAATTTCGGCAAGTGTGAGTATGAGTGGGCGCGACTGAGAATTTTGGTGAGAGAGCCATATAAAGTGGGGCTTCGAGAGAAACTTGATAAGTGTAAATCCAAGTTGCCCGCTCCAAAGAAAGTGGGTGTCCGGATGTCTTGGCCCCACTCACCCCTTAATTTTTTTTTCGAACACGTCGAAGAAGAGGACCTATCAAGTTGTGCACCACATAAACTCAGCGAAAGATATCAGATTTCTGTAGGTCGAAGACCCCCTCCCCCTCTAAATATCCCAGTATACAACCCTAGTCCAAGTGTGAGAAGTTGGGCAGGAGTTTGGAAATTACGCTTGAAAATAAGGGAAATTCTGAAAGTCCAAGCAAATAAAAACAGTATAACATGAAAGTATAACATGAAAGTGAAATGCGTCTTTACGAAGATAACTCAACGTTTATTGTCCATTGATAAATCTTGCACAATGTCTCCTGGTGTTTGGCGGTTATAGCACCGTCTAATGTGGACGCACCTACATTATTTTTTTTTTTGTAGTACATATCCCCATCCCGACGTCTAACGCCAGTTATCATAATTATACCATTGTGGTACCTGAAGTATAGTTAACATCGATCTGGGCATACCACTACCGCCACAGCAATGGCACGCCACGTAAGTGACGTAACCATAGCAACGCCGCCAATATGGCCGCTAAAACGTCATTCCCTCTACATTTTTTCCCAGTGCGAGGGATGGGCAGGTTCTTTCCTCCCTTCATGCATGATGCTCACCGAGGAGTACAGAGGAAATGCTCGACTGTAGAAAACCGCCGGCAAAGCACCGAGTCAATGACCGTACTTTGCTCACTGCGATGATTGATTGATATGTGGGGGTTTAACGTCTCAAAACCACCATGATTATGAGAGACGCCGCTGTTAAAGAAGGAGGAGGAGGAATAAATGAGGAAGGACAGGGAGGTTAGCCAGTTCTCAGACCGGCTGGCTACCCTGTACTGGGGAAGGGGATAAGGGGGATAAAGAATGAGAGAAAAGAGACGTTGTAAAAAAAAGAAAGAGAAGGTCATCAGACGATCCACGATGCTGTTTACAGTCTGTCTCTAAGACCACTTGCCCGCAGAAAGCGCAACAACGCTCTCAATGCCTTGCGTGCAGAGGACGGTCACGGCCAGTGCCCTAATACCCTTTCTTCCGACAATTGGCGATTGTTTATTCTATCTAAAGCTTTTGACAGTTCTTTTCTTGGCACGCTGAAGCGGGGACACTCGCAGAGAAGATGGGAGAAAGTCTCTGCGCAGCCACAGTTGTCACATGTCGGGCTTCTGGCCATTCCGATTCGAAACGAATAAGCATTCGTAAAGACCACCCCAATCCACAGACGGCACAAAAGTGTCTCCTCTGCTCTGGTTATTCCTGATGGAAGACGGAGCTGTAGGTGTGGGTTCAAATTATGAAGGCGGACGTTGGTGAATGCCGGTGAATTCCACTGAGCGAGTGTCAGTTCTCGTGCAAGTGATCGAAGCCTTGCAGCGGCGTCCGTTCTTGATAATGGTATAGCTACACAAGGGGCATCATCATGAGCAGTTCGGACTGCTTCGTCTGCACGGTCGTTTCCATCAATGCTGCAGTGGCCTGGTATCCATTGATACGCTATGTCATGTTGTTTCCCTATAGCTCGGTGATGAAGCAGTCGTATTTCAGCCGCTGTGAAAGGCTCCGGAAATTTCGAGCACCTTAGGTTCTCTGCCGTGAATTCAAATCTGAGCACACGGGCCTACACCACTTTCGCCTCCATCGAAAAGGCAACCGCCGCAATTGATCCCGCGACCTACGGATCAGCAGCCGAGTACCTTAACCACTAGATCCCCATGGCGAAGCTTTTTTCTTCTTTTTTTTTTTGCTTGCTGCGAGGTAACATTAGATACCTGAAACTCCACTAGCATAAACCAAATGCCCGGATGCTCAGGCCAGAATTGAAGTAGCCGCACTGCATGCGTAGTGGCCCATTGACGGTAGCGTGGACTCTGTTGAGTCTTGTCTTCAGTAGCGACCCAGTAGAAACTTCAGAAACGTAGTGTTCATGGTCCGTATAGTCACCACTGTAGCGAGCAGGCAGAAGAAAGAGGATGCTGCTACACAGAATGCGAAAACCAACTCATTATTTCGAATTCCATGCGCTTGCTTGTTTTTTCCTATATGCTTTGGTTCGTACCCACTACGGGGATTGACCACCAAACGGTTATTGTAATGGGGAAAAAGAAATTTCTAATTTTGATGAAGAAAATGATTATTCAGCACCCAGGGAATATAAGAATGGACAATCATAAGGTGACCGACGAATAACGTATGTAAATAACTATTAATTGAAATGAATAAATGAATGGCAATTCCAAAGAACTCACACTGCTCTCCCCTCCACCGACCTCATCATCGTCGCTGCCCCGGCACGTCAGTACGCGACAAACCCAACTGCAGAGAATTTCGTTAAGTGCAAGTTAGTCCAGAGAGGATGAGAGGGTTCTGGATGTTAAAAACCCCCCATCCCACCGGTGGCCAGAGGAGGGGGCCTTCAACACTCTCCCTTCCAAAAATTTTCAAGTGTGAACCCTACGAAGGGGCATCACTCGGTGCCCGTGCGGCGCACTTCCGAGTTTCAGAGCAGTGAAGTTGCCATACTTGTTTTTTTTTTTTCTGGGGATGGGATTTATGTATTGCTCTGCGACATTTTCCCTATTGACATTGTGCGCTCCTCATTAGATGAAGAACCAAATTCACGGCATGACGTATACAGCCATAGAGTTTTCTAACGTTAACTAGATGGGACTCTGGCACTGCGATCGTTAAGCGACCATGGGAATGATGGGTAGTACACGAATTTGTCTAGTCTTCGTGCTTGCAGGCGGCGAATCGCAACTTGTGGCTTCATTAATTGCTGTCTTTCGGTTTAGTTTCGAATGAAAGAACAAGCCGTTTTGAACTTCGTGAGATGATTAGAAATGGTGATCCTAAAAGGTTAAGCGTAACTGCCGAACATTTGCCGATTATTGTTTCGTCACAAAGGATCTTCAAGCCACGCGAAGCCAGATGGAACGTCAAGTATGAAAACTAGGCAAATCTATGCAATACCAGTGATTCCCACACTCGCTGAAGTGCCATGCGTTGCAGCTCCCATACACACTAGCGCCAGAGATCCCTATAAAGAAATTTGGGAAAGCCTATGTATATAGGAACGCCCATTACGCATAAGAATGCGTATGGGTAAATTTCGAGATGGATAGCGCACAGGTTTATTCTTTGCATTCCAAACTCGCACTCATCATAGGTGTCGTACTTTGCGGAAACCGTTAAAACCAACCAAGTTTCACGCCACACTTCTTCGTTTGCGAGGTCTAAAGCTGGTGAGGCGCCCTTCAATACAAGCGACCTCCACTCCTTTGAGCGGGAAATGGCATGTATTCATTCAAACATATATAGTGATGTTCATTTCTCTAAAAGTCCCATTCTGCCTCAGGTTTCGTTTGTGTTTGTATATTTAAATATTAGCATTATGCTCTCTCTACAATATATGCACCAACAGCACAAGAAAACAATCCCGAATAGAAACCTTCTCAGGATAAAGGAGGAGTGTGGTTGTGTTATTCTGATTGTGCCATAAAATGAACCTTTATTTGACAGTACACACCACGGAGGAAGGAAAGGTAGGACAGGGCATGCCCAGTCGGCGCGCTACGTGAAAAGTGTGGAGGAAATGACATCATGGCGGCCATATTCATTGGGCACAATGGCGGCGTTGCTATGGTTACGTGCTGTGCAGTGGAGCTGGTCTAGCAGGGAGCAGCCGCGGCTGGCGGCGGCATGTGTGCCTCCCCAGGTCTCGTGCTGACGATAGTTATAGCGCGAGAACAAAAACGACGACACAGAGACAAGAAGGACACGAAGTCTCTGTGTCGTCGTTTTGTTCTCGTGCTATAACTATCGTCATGCCATACCAACTGAACTAGCCCAAGCTGCCACACTTCTCGTGCTGAGCCGTGGCGGACAATATCCGTGCTCAGCGCCGCGTTATTGGTTACGCAGTGTTCTCCTGGCAGTTACTGTATACTCTTAGCAACGTTTACAAATCGCTTTGTCCATCACGGGTTTTCAACAGTGCGTAGAACGATTGCATATCCATGTGTCGTGCGGCGGATGACGCGGCTGAAGCAATTAGTGTTCAGCGAAATATCGTTGGCCACCATGACGAAGCGGAACGACGACGAACGCCTTGCAGGTTAGTGACGGTTGGGCAGTGTTCCTGCTTGTGACAACGGACGACGCTGTTGATCCCAGCAAGACGCAATGAGGACGATGTGCATATACGTAGTTTCGTGTTGTGTGTGTACGGTAACAACTTGCATGTGCGTATTAAAACACCCTTTCTGTACCGCTTCGTATACTCCTCCGCATTGCATGTAATCTCAACGTAACAGCAACTGCGTTCAAGTGTCACTTGCACCATGCTCAAAGTCACCACGGTCGCAGAATGCTGACGCCGGTGAGTTTTACGCGGAACACGGACACAGTGGCCGGACGCTGCGTCGGCCGCGTGGCGAAATGCAACCGTAGAAGGTGCACGACCGATCATGTTTTCTGTACAGTTGCTGAATTAATGACGTGAAAATACTCGCCGTTGTCAGTGCATCTAGCGCGCGTTTTTTTGTATTTGCTTGGTTGTCGGTGAGCTGTTACTCGCCCTTAATACTCGGACGAAATGATTTTGCCGAAGGTGTCACGCTGGCCCAGAGTGTTGAGCTCCATTCCATTAGTTGCGGATCGTCACGACACACGCGCTGCGCAGCTCACGTGCTTTCCGAGCCGTAGAAAGAGTCGTGCTTTCTGCTTTACATTCTGATGTAAACAAGAGAGGAGAATTCGCCCAGTCAATATGGACGACTTCCGGCTTCATCAGGGCTTCACAGCGAGTGACGTCAGGGCCTCTCCTACCTTTCCTTTCTCCGTGTTGCACACCAAATATGGGGTAACATCAGTGCCCAGATTAGGGTGGCAAAAATTCTAGCCACCCTGCTCAGATGTGGAAATCAAAATGAATGCAAATGCTAGTGCTACATTGCATACTTTGACAACAAATAATGTGTCTTTTGATGACCAAGATATCATGGTTTTGGTAAAAATATTCGTCTCCTGTTTTAATTCCAGAAAATTGTGAAGTGCTGCAAAACACATATTAAATACTCAGACGTGAATACTAAGGCCCACTGAGTGTGCCAACACATTTTCAGAAGCTATGGCCCAACTGAAATGAGATAATCTTGAAGGGACACTAAGATCAACTATTAAGTCGACGTTGATTGTTGAAATAGTAGTCCAGAAACCTTGTAGTGTTACTTTTGTAGCAAGGAAGTGCTTATTTTGAAATAAAAAAGCGCTTTAGCGGTTCGTATCAGGTTAGTGCACTTCAAATTATCCGCCTCAACGGATTGTCTCACGTCAATGTTGCCGTGCACAACGTTGTCCCGCTTTAATGAGCGGCCGCCGCAGAGGGAAAATAGCGGGAGACACATCAGCAACAACTGCCACTGAAGAATATTTAGCAATGGCCTTCAAGATTATATGCGTGCTTGGATCAAATGGGATTCTCTAGATGGCACGACCTGTCGAGTTTAACCCAAGGAGGATACATAAAACTTGCTGAAGTGGAAGGGGCGCTGTACGAGTGAAGCCAGCCGCCGCCATCTTGCCAGTAGCAAAAATCGTGCTCAGCGCCATCGCGAGCTGCTGATTTCGTCCGTTCTTGTTTCACCTTGTCGGCATGTGAAGACAAATGGTTTACAATGGTTGCCTCTTGCGTGGTTTACGGATGTGCCAACAGGTTGAAAAAAGGTTGTGGCCTCACATTCCACCTATACGTACACGAAAACATCTTCGACATAGCCATTCCGCGCTCGTTACTAAAGGGAGCTATAGCTGACGCGATCTAAGCGTGCAAAACATAACAGTCCGGATTTGTTTTACAGGTTTCCTAAAGATCCCGTAACGCAGAGCCTCTGGGAGTGGGCCGTTCGCCGTGAGAAGTCGAATGCGAAAGACTGAGATCACTTCCCTCTGTGCACTTCGCGCCAGAGTGCTTTGACCACCTCTTTGACATTGAAGGGAAGCATGTGAAATGGGGTTATGAAGTGGCATTGGAGGCACTTCCACGTGAAGAAGGGTTTTGGCTCGGAAACAAACTTACGAAAGTCCACGTCCAATTGGAAAAGCAAGAAAATGAAGGTATGATATGCTGTACAACTGATCTAGTGCCTCAGTTGCCGACACTTTGGACTTCTGTGAACAAAAGCTAAAGCTGCCACAATTCAAAGGTGCCAGCACAAGATCTACGTTTATTAGAACTTTTGATCCCTTGTTTGACATCTTAAACTCCAGGAACCCGCTGGCAAGGTCGTACAAAGCGCCCCTTCGGCAAGGGAACGAAGCATTCTAGAAGTCGTTTTTTTGCGGAGACTCGAGCGTACATAAACGGGCTGAGAGATCCGGCAGTGACAGAAGGACTGAAAAAAAACGGATTCATTGGTTTTTGGATACGCATGGCAAGCACGGAAAGAATGTTTGACAGACTTGTCAGCCAGGGTCAGCTGAAGTACTTACTGACACACAAACTCAGTCAAGACTATGCCGAAAACTTCTTTGAATCAATACGTGGATGAGGCGGCCATAACAACAACCCAACAGCTTCGCAGTTTATGGATGCATACAAGCGTCTGTTGGTTCCGACGGAAGTCACGTCTTCAAGTTCTGGACACTGCTCCGAAGATGTTCTCTCCGTATTCAATGCAACGACTCCTGCAGCCATGGTAGATCCAAGAAGCAATCTCACTGACATGCGCAAGGCCCCAGTCCTGCAGCCCGATGACCACGACAATACGCATCGCATTGACTAGCCCGAAAGCTTTTCTGTTTTTGTCGGTTCCGTGGTGCCATACATAGCAGGCTTCATTGTTCGAAAGGTCGAACTGCAACTACCTGTGAAGAGTGCATAGCAGCCATGCACTCAGATGAGCTGACACCTTTAATTAAATGTAAGAGGCGAGGTGGTCTTGTTTCACCGTCGCGAGATGTCATTAGCCTCTGTAAAGAAGTCGAGGAATGAGGCGGCTACAGGCTGAATGTGATTCCACCACAACGGTGAAGTCAAGAGCAAAACACCTCATCCTGAAAGTTCTATGAGCTTCCTCCGAGAAAAACTGGTTCCATAAACTTGAGCAGCACGTCCTAGACTTTGATACGCTTGATAATCAGGTTTACAGTTTATGCAGGCAAATCGCCGAACAATACGTAAAAGTGAGGATACAACACATGATGAAGGGAAAAAAACCGAGAATCGGTCAAAAGTAAGGTGGGACCACTTTTGACAAGGACAATAATTTTCAACCACCAGTAGGGCACCTATGTTTTCGATGACGTGTTTGCTTTAGGCATCGCTATTTGATGCATATGCACTTTAATTGAGTTCTCTACATGCCACTTGGCTGCGTACAAGTCGCAATAAACATTTACAACCAGAATTACTTGTTTTCGTTGCTTTATAAACACACGAGTCACTTCACCCGCAGCGCGATGAAGCATAAATTTGCAGCGCTCGGCTCTTTTCTGCCACTGGCAACATGGCCGCCACACGCTCGGCGCGGCTTCACTCTCTCCCGTAGCGGCGCATAGGCGGCTTCCACTCCAGCAAGTTTTATGTATCCTCCTTGGTTTAACCAGGGGATTTTTGAACCACTCCCGCCATTCCCCATAGTAATGTCCTGTTTTTTTTTTCCGTGGATCAAACAGAAACGAACAAGCAGCATTTTATTACGTCTCTTGATGCACAGAAGGGTTCAATATTTTGTGCAGCTAGATCGATTACTAGTGATTAACTGTAGGCAGCTTGTCTGACGTCATCGGGATTATTTTGCGAACGTCCGGATGAGGCGTATTCGTTCACGTGCATTTACCTTTACTTCTCGGTAAGTAGGGCGCTGCTGGTGCTAATATTGTCGTTTTAGACGTCATACATTGAGCTTTTTTTCGCATAAATTGTTATTTGACTTTAGTGCACCTTTATAACACCTGTGTCACACGGGCGCACAAGAAGTCTTTTAAGTAAGCGGTCTTTTACGAAGTTGAAAGACGTTTAACAAAGAGGTGTTTCGGCGCAGACACGCGGCAGCAACGATCTCCTTTTAGTGTTTTCGTTCGAAGACGCTAGCGAAAGTGTGGCGCTAGCAGTTAAAAAAGAAGCAATGAAAATTACACGATGTATGACGATGTACAAGTTAAAGACTTGTTGCACTGCTCGTTTCTTCAAATAAATTTAAGAATTAGAGATGAAGAAACACCAATGTGAAAGTTTGTTGCACTAGTTAAGGAAGCATTCCCATAATTAACGACGTGCACAAGTCCGTCTGGCACCACTGGGCATTACTGTGGAGAGCTTGCGCAATGAGCTTAAGAGACAGTGCATCAGCATGCGTGAAACCATTACTCCTGAGAAGCGAGTCGGCATTGCCCTATACAAGCTTGACCACTTGAATGACGGGCAAACACACGACTGCCACGCTTTCCTCGCTTGTGCAAAATGGTTCGGCGCGAGACCGAGCGTCCCCACGTAATATTGCCGACGCGTCGTAGCTGCTCACGAGAGTAGGAAAAGAAATAACCATTAAAAGAGTTCAATACACCTTCTGCAGGATATGAAATTTGTTTTTACAAAGAATTTTGGTGACAGAAAAATAAGCATTCGCTCTTTATTTTCTACCACTCGAAAATTGCTGGCACCCACTGGTTTCGAGGCTACTCATTCGGAGCCGTAAAAGAGATCGACGAACTCGGTTTACGAAAAAGTCCGCTTCTAAAAAGGAGTTCGCTCTGTGCCGTGTGTCTGCTGTCAGGAACTCCTTTTCGGAAAAAGACCGCTTACTTAAAAGACTTTTAAGTGCCCGTGTGACAGGGGTATAAGGCAGTGCGTAATAACTGCAAAGTAGATGAGGCTGGTACTGATTTCAGAGCACGTGGCCAAAATAGCAACTGTAATGAAGGCACAATTTACTGCATTTGCCTTTTATGTAGACTCACTACAGCCACCAGAAGGCAAAAACATGACAAAGAATGCCGTTATTGTGGCTTCTAACTGCCGTACAACTACCTGCACAACACTTTGAACACACACTCAACAACTGAGCTCAATAAATATCACTATGAAAAGCAAAGATTTGGGATACTGCAGTTCACAAGAGCAGTTTGAGATGCTGCTGTTTATTTGAAAAAGTTGTTCACATAAGACAAATGGAAGGACACTAAGTAAGAAATGCACCTTTATTCTCTTTCACATAAAAATGTAGATAAAATTTGACATAAAGATGTAGTGTATAAAGTGTTTAGGAACATCACTTTCACATGTAACTTCCTGAAACTTCCATCACATTAGTACACGCATTCACCACATATAACAAATGCCTCACAGTAAGATATACAGAACAAAAATTGTTTAAGTGATATGCAATAAATTCTGCATTTCAAAGCGTTGTAACAACACAGGCAATTATAAAATATTATGTTAACTTTTTTCTTGCACATGAAAATTTGAGAACTGCACAATTAGCCATAATAAAAAGTATTGTTCTCCACATATCCTACTTTCTCACAATAAAATGTCTTTCCCAGTGACGGCAAAATATGAAGCTTTGTTGTAACAAGGACACAAATTGGTGCATCTGTGGAAAAGGCCACATTTTCAAACAATACGCAATTCACATATTCAGCATGTACACAAACATAGCTGTAGCCATAAAAAATTTTAGGCTGAGGTTTTATGTATCACTTTAATACAGGATGCTTCAGTGTCAAGTCATTACATTTGCCTTGACCTTAACATGCACTTAAATCTAACTACATGGCACTTCTCTCACTTCGCTCCCATAGTAATATGGCAACCACAGCAGTAGCTATGTAAAAGAGCGACTGCGCAAATAGAAGCGGCAGTGAAATGCAATGAATGCACGAAACTTGAAATGTCAGTCTTGATCATCTGAGTATTTGATAACGGTTTGTTCAAAAATGCACCACTAGTGTTGGCCCTAAGTACATATGCTTTTCTAAGCTCAGAAACATACAGAGCTTGCATTTTTACCTTGTTTATCATGTTTATTATATCAGACCTTGTTTACCATGTCCTAACTAATGGGCAGACCTCTTAAAGTTTTGTGTAAAGTAGGAACAAAAGGCCCCAGCCAGTAGTGAGTATCAAAGCACTTGGCACCATAGGCGTGCACACCTAAGTCCTCTAGGGGGATGGGGGGGTGGCAAAGTTTGCCTCTTACATTGACTTAATAGAAGGGGTGCGCTGCGATGAACCTTCACTGCCTCTAAAGGGGAACCTTACACACACTTATGCTTGGCACTATATTGCACAAACATAAATAAAGATTATGTTTTTCAAAGCCCATCAACTGCCCCTGAGGTAATACTCATGCATAATATTGCTATGTGAAAATGCCCATGCATATTCTCAGAGTGTAATGCGCACGTGGGATGCTAACGACTACCACTAAGCACTTCTATAACCTAGCACCTTCAACAAAGCTATTTTAGCACATTAAGCCAGCCATCTAGCCCAGTTGCCCATTCTGCATCCTTACGAGCTTCACGTCCTTGTCAACGAGAAGAGCACACCTATACAGAAATGCCATAGTACATAACATACATTGGTCCCATTACTTTCCCATTACCTAGAAGGCCCCCATTAAACCTTAACATGTTTTTTTATTTTTTTGCAGGAGTGTCAAGCTCCTTCCATCCAATCTTTTGGATCCCAGAGTTTTGCATGATCCACAACGTGACCACATTTCTGTACAAAAGCATTTTGAATGGCTTGCGACTGCTCCTTATTAAAGTAATTTTTCCAGTCACCAATGATGCCCTTACGTACCATAACTTCTGGAGGCGGTGGTGGCCTGCTCAAAGGATAGTCCTTTTTAGCTGTCCAATTTTCTGGATCCTGGTCCCCAAGGGCCTTCTTGTAGTTCGTGTTTAAGTACTCCTTCATGCAATCAACACTGCTGTTCTTGACTACTTCCTGCAATTTCTTGGAGTCAACAGAGAGTAGCTCAGGATCTTTAACATCAATAAACTGGGCAATCTTGAGTACAGCAGCTGCGGGGTCCTTCTTCATGTTCTCATAGGTTAAGAAAAGAACATTTGGTTCATTAACACGTGGGTACCAAGAGACAAGGTGAGCAAAGTAGTCCCCGAAACTTGTAGCTCCATTTATGAAGAGCTGCAAGTACTCGTCAAAAGTGCCATCCTCAAAGTTATAAACCTTTGTCTTCTTCGTGTGGTGGAAGTAGGAAACGCAACAGTCTTTGGGGTTCCTCACAACATATATGTACTTCGCCTGTGCGTGCTTCGGGAGCAGCTCGTAAGCAAGATGAGAAGTGATTATCCTGGGCTCTGGTAAAGCTGCTATGGTCTCCCTGCCAACCATCTCGAAGAAGGAGGTGGACAGGCCATAGTCACTCTCTTGACTGGAGTTCTCACCAACGAGAAGTTGAACGATACGCTTTGTCCAGTTCGTGCCACATTTCGGGAAGGTGTCGATGAATATGTCGCCAGCAGAAGCCTTGTATTCCAAGCAGGAGAGCAGCTTGGCAGGGTCGAAGCCGTGTGGAAGACGGATGCCATTTACATCTTGGTACAATGGCTGACGGTTCTTGCTTCCCATAGTCTTCGCCTGAAGGCAGGCCGTAAAGAGTGAAAAATGACTATTCAGAGGCCGCGAGAAGTGTTGCTTTTTTTTCTTTTGTCGGTTGTGTTCCTGAAAAATGAGGGATGAAGGAACAAACACTCATCATTACATTGTCAACAAGCACCATCCCTCATAAATTGACTTCAAGCGCCGCATAGTTTCATTATGATGAGCTCAAAATCCAACAACGAAAGCTTGCAACCGCAGCTGTGAAGGAGCTTATCTTTTGATAAGTACACTGCCAGTTTTGTAATGCTCAATTTCTACTGGCTACATCGTACTCTGTATAACGACTGCGTTGAGATTATATTGTTGCGTGTATACTCTATGCCATATGCGCAGTAACACAGCTAGGGTACCGGAATGCTTTGTGTGCCACATACAATTTGCACGCTGTGGCTTTTTCAGACAGAGGGGAAGACGAAAACAGGCTAGATTCATATTTCAAATACATGCTTTCGCGTGGTTAATTTCAATTCCATGTGACTTCACTGTTGCAACGCTCACTAACGCCGCTTGACGGTCTAGGCTCTAGCCTATGAGCTTTAATGATTAGCAGATTACCAGCGGCGATTGAGGAGCTGTAAATCGGTAAATATAACGAACGATTTACAGGCAACAAAAAAGCGCACTCACCTGCACAGCTTGACGGCGAATGCGCAAGGAGACACTCAACGAGCTCGAGCGCTTCCTTTATTTGCTCTCCCGCTGTGTAATCTAGAGCACTGGTGTTGATGGATAAGCTGTTGACCCAGGAAGACAATCGCTCTTGGGAAAAAGTCACCGGCAGTTGCTCCAGCTGACAGGTGCTTCGGCAGCTCCTGTGTACACCAACACAGATCTGCCCTCGACCAGCCTGTCGTGCTAAGCAAAAGCATGTTTGCTGGCGTTCTTCTCTCCATGGCTGCTATAGTGCAGCCTTTCGCCGCTAGAGGTAATAATGTATTAAAATAAGCGATGTCGAAAAGCCAACTTTATGTGGAAAACTAATCACCAATCAACCACTGGTGCTGATGGCTTATTTTTCGAAAACACGTTCACTTCTCAAAGTGGTGACTGCGGAAACGCTAACAGTGACTGTAAACCATAAAGTGCGCGTACTGCCATGGCCACTGGATGCAAACTTGCGTATGCGGTTGCGGTACTGCAGACAAACAGAGAGGGGGCGGTGAAGGTCAATATTCATGCATGTTCCGTGTGTTTGTATGTGGGCGTCGATCATTAATTATTAACTGACATAATTGTACACTTTCTGTGTACACAGGTCAAATCGATAAGTTTTGAGAAGGGGGTGGCGGGCTTGATTCTTTAGACATCCCGCTGGTTACCACAAATCGGCGAACTCACTCCCACTCATACTCAGATCGAGCCGTGAGTCTGAGTCTGAGCAACGCTTCCTCTAGAAGAGGCATTAGTCTGAGTGAATCAATAAGTTTCTTACAAATATGTTTGTGAGAAACTCTACGGAGCGAACGCCGGCAGCCAGCGACATCTGCACGGACACGTAGCGTTGTTTGCGCCGTCCACTTCCCACTCTCTCGACGGTTCATTTCCATCCAAGCCAATCCGCAGTTTTGGTCGTCTTCACTACCGGCCGGTTCTGCCACAGAACACCTACCAGTTTCTGTTCGATAATTTTTCTATTTTTGCTACGGAGTAGTTTGTTGCAGCCGTGGAGCCTTGAGTTTCCCGAGCTTTGGCTCATTCACCCCGCCTGCCTTGGCCTAATTGACGTGTCAACGTATTCTCCTTCGTACTTCATATGTGTAATTGTGTGCGATAATCAAAAGAAACAGCTCCGCAGCGGCCACCCAGAAAAAAAAAAAGCATGGCAACAGGTAATTTCTCACGCTTGCGTAGTGCTTTCGCCCGTAGAGTTTGTTCTCACGGCAAATATGAAACTCCGCGGGATGTTGACGCCTCATTACCCCGTTTTTCCGTTTTTCTCTTTTGTTTTTCTCGTGCTGTTTTCATTTACACCTAGCTTGTATCGTGTTTTTGTTATGATAATTTTTAAAGCCAAAACATGAGCGTACTTTCAGAGCGAGTTCTCCCGCTACAGTAAAAGCTACAGGTGGACTCGTATTGAATAGTTTACACGTTGTAATGACATTTTCGCATTGAGAACAGGTGCGCCAAAGCTTGTTTCCTTCGAAATGTTTCCCTTTCCGGCAGCGGTCTGAATGTTCGGGCGAATTGGCGTTTAATGCGTCGAGACTCGCAGTCGTGTCGCGCCAATGCGTTGGTCCTTGGATGCCTGAAACCTTGTGCGTGGTGCCAAGCAAAATGCAGGAGCGCTTCGCTTGGCACCACTGTCTCTTTCATGCCGCAAATGGGTTCGCTCTATCGCCACCGGCGCACAAACTTGACACCGCCTGTGAAGTGTGACGTTTTCTCTTCCGTACATGAAGTCGCGCAAGCTTGCAACTGTTTCGTTAGAAAGACCTAACGTGAGAAGGAATGTGGGATAACGAATTGGATGTTTTCCGTGAGCCTAAAAAAACACAGTGTACAACGCGTTAGTTTATGCGCTGCAGTTACCAGAGTGTTATGAACTTGCCCTGTCAGTCGCTTACTGATCAGAACGCCCTGTTTTCGCCAAGCTAGATTATCTCGTCACTACAGTCAATGACATCATTAAAACGTGTGACACACCTTTTCATGATGACCATAGCTCGGCATACTCACTCATGAGTACACTCACTCACACTCATTCATACTCATTGAACATGGTGAGTGTGAGTATGAGTGAGTACTGATGAGTATAAGTAGGAGTGAGTAGAACGTGAGTGAGTACTCATGAGTATAAGTAAGTGTGAGTATGGACGTGAATGAGTACTTTCAGTGTGAGTAGAAGTGAGTATGAACGTGAGTGGGTGCTCATGAGTGTGAGTAGGAGTGAGTATGAACGTGAATGAGTATTCTGAGTTTGAATAGGAGTATGAACGTGAGTGACTACTCTGAGTGTGAGTATAAGTGAGTATGAATGTGAGTGAGTACTCTGAGCGTGAGTAGAATGGAGTATGAACGAGAGTGAGTATTGTGAGTGTGAGTAAGTGTGAGTATGAACGTGAGTGAGTACTTTGAGGGTAAGTATGAACGTGAGTGAGTACTCATCAGTGTGAGTAGATGTGAATTTGCACGTGAGTGAGTACTCATCAGTGTGAGTATCCGTGAGTATGAAAGTGAGTGAGTATTCATCAGTGTGAGTAGGAATGAGTGAGAGCTTGTGAGTGTGAGTAGGAGAGAGTATGAACGTGAGTGAGTACTCATGAGTGAGAGTAGGAGTTTGAACATGAGTGAGTACTGATGAGTGTGAGTATTCGTTAGTATGAATGTGAGTGAGTATTCATGAGTGCGATTAGGAGTGAGTGAGAGCTCATGAATGTGAGTAGGAGTAAGTACGAACGTGAGTGAGTACTCATGAGTGTGAGTAGACTTGACTGCGAAGGTGAGTGAGTTGCTGTGAGTGTGAGTAGCAACGAGTAGGAACATGAGTGAGTTACTATGAGTGTGATAAATATTTGTAACCATCGCAACGGCGTCCTCAATACGTTAGAAATAACGGGCACTATGGCATGCAAGCTTTCTGTACATAAAAGCCTTCAGTTAGTTTGGAAACTGGGGGAGCCATTCTACATCAGATGGGAAGGGGGGGGGGGGGGGGGGCGAGATGACCGCGCAAAACTCGAGTTGAGAGTAGCCGTCCATTTTATTGTAATTTGAATTTTCTAGGCTGAATAACTTTGAGCTGCCTGTCTCTATAGCTACCGTTCTTGCTGCACTTACCTCTTGCACCTTCAGTCTACGCAACGCGCTGATAATACTTGTAAAACAACAAGGTCTTGAGAAGCCCTTTAACGAAAATCGCCGCGCGAGCCGGTTCAGAAAAGAGAAATGCACTGCGCAAGCGACAAAAAAAAAAAAAAACACGCTGAAATGGCCCACGAGAGAAAGCACATTGTGTGCAGTGATTTTGCAGTTTCTATCTCTGCGTTGTCCCTCAATGAAGGTTGCCTTGAACGAAAACCTTAAGTGATCTCATGACCTCTCAAGCGCGAAGCTGTGTGCAAACTTCGCCTTCTCAGTGCCCCATTAAGAAAAAAAAAAAGGAAAGCTTGGAGGACGGTTGAGCTTCGCCGTCAATAATATAGTATGCGATAGCGTAATCGGACCCTGTTTGCATCGCCGTTTCAATCTCTACCCTCGCTTCACTTTTTGGCCGCTTATTATGCCTTCAACAGTGCAGACACAATGTGCAATAAGCGCCCAATCACCCTTGATAATATATTCTATCATTCACATAACACGGGCTCGTACAAAAACTCACATAACGCAACTCGTTAATTACCTTTTCATTCGGCTGTCCGCGATGACCCTGCGTACGCACACTGCGAATGAACCTTAACCGCGTCCGCAGATCCATAAATAAGGCCCCCTGAAATCGTCACTGCGGGCACGGAGCCAACGAAGTCTCTGCGTAAGCGCGACCCACAGAAGACGAGAAACATCTCCGAAGATGGGCACAATTTCTCGAATGCAAAACTGCCGTACGCAACGCATTCCATCTGAAGGCGAGGCAGAGAGGGGAGGCGCCGTCTCGACGGTCGCGCCGGGCCACTGAACACCTACCAGTGGCCGCGGCGCCGACGTGGTGGCGAGGCCCCGGCGCCCGCCTGTCCCACTAGTGAGTGCAGTCAGAAGGGGCTAGGGGCAGTGGAACGAACGAAGCGGCCAAGCCGGATGGCAAGGCAACGTCTTGGGTTCTGGCGGGTAATCATAGCGGCGGCCGTGTAGTATACTGAAGCTGTCGAGAGCGTCTCTATTTCGCGTGCGTGCGTCGTAGCCTACGAAAGCGCGTTTTGAGTGCTTGTAACACATTACTGAGATTCTAAACGATGTCTCAGCGTCTCCTACGCGTCATGGCACACAAATGAATGTGCAGGTGCGTCGTCGTAATTGCCTGTTTGTGGAACCTACCGACCCTAAAAGAAAGCGACGATTGTTGAGCTCGATTGTTTCTTGAGTAAGCTGAGTACACGTAACGCAACCTCAATGTTAATATTGATCATCGGCCTGACAACGTCCACTGCAGGACAAAGTCCTCTTGCATGATCCGCCACTCAACTCTGTCCTGTGCTGGCTGCTGCCATTATGTACCCGCGAACTTCCTAATCTTATCTGCCCATCTAACTTACTGTCTCCCCCTAAACCGTTTGCTTTCTCTGGAAATCCGGTCAGTTATGCTTAATGACCAGCTGTTATCCTGCCTACGCGCTACATGCTCGGCCCATGTGCATTTCTTCTTCTTCATTTCAGCTATGATATCCTTAGCCCCGGTTTGTTCCCTGATTCACTCTGCTCTCTTTTTGACTCTTAAGGTTACAACTACTATTTTCCTTTCCATCGCTCTCTGCGTCGTCCTCAATTTAAGCTGAACCCTTTTTGTAAGCCTCCAGGTTTCTGCTCAGTAGGTAAGTACCGGCAAGATGCAGCTGTTATTTACCTTCGTCTTGAGGAGATAGTGTCAATCTACCAGCCATGAGCTGAGAATGCTTGCCGAATCTTCTCCACCCCACTCTTATTCTTCTAGTTACTTCAGTCTCGTGGCTCGGCTCCGCAGGTACTACCTGTCCTAAGTAGACAAATATACCTTTTCCAACTTCAAGTGCACTGCCACCTATTTCGAAGCGCTGTTTTCTTTCGAGGTTGTTGTTCATTACTTTCGTTTTCTGCCGGTTATTTTGTAGATTCCAAGAGAAGGAAAGCGGGAAAAGGGGAGACAAAGTTTGGTGGGCAGATGAGATTAGGAAGTTTGCGGGTATGAAGTGGCAACAGCAAGCAAAGGACCGAGTAGACTGGCGGAACAGGAGAGAGGCCTTTGTCCTGCTGTGATGATGATGAGTATGTGAATGTAAAAGTACGTGGGTGAGTGCGCCTGAGTATGGGTAGGCGTAAGTATGAAGGTGACTTCTTATGTGAGTGCGGAGGTGAGTGAGGGCTTATGATCTTGAGCCGGTGTGAGTATGAAGGTGAGTGAGTAACTATAGGTCTTAATTGAGGTGCACGAAAAAATGAAGTACAAAAAGGAGACACCTTGACACGGCGCGCTGTCTCGAGGTGTCTTCCTTTTGTACTTTAATTTTTCGCGCACCTCAGTTAATATGAAGCCCAGCAGTCCGTGTTTCTCTAAGAGTGTGAGTAGTCGTGAGTATGAACGTGAGCCATGAACAATGAGTGTGAGTAGGCGTGAGTACGAACGTGAGTGACTGTGAGTAGGCGTGAGTATGATTATGAGTGAGTACTCATCAGTGTGAGTAGTCGTGAGTATGAACGTGAGTGAGGGCCTATGAGTGCTAGCTGGCGTGAGTGTGAACGTGAGTGAGTACTCACAAGTGTGAGTAGTCGTGAGTATGAACGTGAGTGAGGGCCTAGAGTGTGAGTTGGCGTAAGTTTGAACGTGAGTGAGTACTCATGAGTATGAGTAAGAGTGAGTATGAACGTGAATGAGTACTTTCAGTGTAAGTAGAAGTGAGTTTAACGTGAGTGAGCACTCATGAGTGTGAGTAGGAGTGAGTATGAATGTGATTGATTGATTGATTTGTGGGGTTTAACGTCCCAAAACCACCATATGATTATGAGGGACGCCGTAGTGGAGGGCTCCGGAAATTTCAACCACCTGGGGTTCTTTAACGTGCGCCCACATCTGAGCACACGGTCCTACAACATTTCCGCCTCCATCGGAAATGCAGCCGCCGCAGCCGGGAGTTGAACCCGCGACCTGCGGGTCACCAGCCGAGTACCTTAGCCACTGGACCACTGCGGCGGGGCGAGTATGAATGTGAGTGAGTACTCTGAGTGTGACAATGAGCGAGTATGAATGTGAGTGAGTACTCTGAGTGTGACAAGGAGTGGGTATGAACGTGAGCGAGTACTTTGAGTGTGAGAAGGAGTGAGTAGGAGTTAGTGTGAGTAGGCGTGAGTATGAACGTGAGTGAGGGTCTATTAGTGGGAGTAGACGTGAGTATGAACGTGAGTGAGGGTGAAGGCTGAAAAAATTGTGGTGAGTGAGTAGTCTCTCAAAGTGCCGACCTATGATGATGACACACGTTTTCGCACAAACGCGTGACACACAAGAAAAATGACGGGACGATGCGCATCGTACGCAGGTCTTTACGTGCGCTACTCGTGTTCACTTCACACGCTTCACCACCACCAACAAGCCCATACTTAAGGCCTGACCCCGCGTAGCCGTCACAGCGCGACGGCGCATGTCTTTTTGACGCGGCGTCGAGCCCTCTTCGATATTGAGAGAGCGAGCGCGCGACTTCGCACAGCCACACTCCCACTCTCTTAGGGAGAGGGCGCTGCACTGCCTCAAAAAACCTCGCGCTGGGACGGGTACCTGGGGTTCAGGCCTTTAGATCCTGTCAAGCAGATGTTAGGGGACACTCACCAGTATACTTTTTTTCCTCTTAGGATTCAACGACAGCAACCAACGTTTTTGAAGTCGCCTGCGTTAATCGGCACCAATGTGACCTTCTGTTGATCTCTGTACTGTGTAAATTTATAGCTGACACCCGCCTCTTCTAAAAAGCACAAAAGTCCGCAGTGAATGTGCTTGAAATCTGTGCCTCTTTTATGTCATTTTTGTGACCTCATCCTGTGCCTTAAGTATTTGTACAAATTTGCACAGCTGTAGAGTAGCCCAAGGTGTTTTCAGCTTGTGCTGCAGCTCAACACTTTGCACAAAAATCGGTATTCATTGTTTGGTAATTCGATTCAGCATTATTCTCTGCTGTTAAATGCCCCTGTGGATAAGTTTGATTAAATAATAAATTTGAATAAATAATAAGTAAATAATTACATAATCAACAGTAATTTGATTAAATAATAATAAATTAAATAATAAGCTTGATTGAATAATAAATGCCCCTGTAGATAAGTTTGATTGTGGATAAGTTTGTTAAGTGCCTCTATATCATCAGACTCAAACTTTTGATATCTGCTTTATAATTGTGCAAACTTACCCTTTGCAGTCATAGTTTATATAAGTGTGTTCCAGCATGCAGGATGAGATCATTACTTTGAAATTGAAACATCTAGGTGCTGTCATTCTGGAAAACTGAATCATTCAGGAGTGTTTTTCTATATATAATATTGCAAATATAGCAGCTGAAAATGTAACGGCATTTAGCTTTCCTCAGAGGGACACGGGAGATAAAAACAATTTTTTCACGCATTAATGAAGTACAATTTCAAAATCCCGAAAACTTCACCTTTACCCCAAGGGGACTCTTAGTAAGCGAGAAAACGTGCAAAAAAAAAATGCGAGTGGAGATGCCACTTCGAAATCTCCGTCCCATCACATCGGATTTTGAAGGTGTCTGCTGGGTCCTACAAAGTTGCAAAACGATAAAGATGTAGTACATTGTTATTTATTTGTGCCATAGACCTAGCATACACTCAAATTGGTCTCTAAATAACCCTTGGGACTTGCTCTACCAGCCTAAGGTATTTGCACAAAAAGGCCAAAGCAGTTTCAGGGTCCTTTTAAAAGGCTAGTAATACCCACCCATCACGCAATTACTAGCAACAGAAGATGGTTCAATATGAAAAAAATGCAAAAGAATGTTATTTCTTTAAAATAATTGAATCTCCAAGAAGGTATGCACACTGCACACATAACGTCAAGCAAAAGCTGACTCCCAAAAAATGGGGAAAACATAATAGTGATGAGATAAATGTAGGACATAAAGAAAACAACATGGTTAACAAATACACAGGACATATTCATATATTGCTTAAGAATGCTTAATTATTAAGTAATTAAGTGAATCCAAAGTGTGAAATAAAACTGAGGAAACTTTTAGACAACTAAAACACCACAAGAAGAAAGACACTCAGAGAAAGAGCTCCAACGCCTAAAATACCACAAGAAGAAAGACACACAGAGAAAGAGCATGAATCAGAGAAAGAGCATGAATGGGAAAGAAAAACTTATCGAGACACCAAATAGGCAGATTTTGTCCAATGCCTACAAATGATAAAATAATAAAAGGTACCCGAAAGGAGCCGGGAGCAAGAACAACAAAAGAGAAGGCAGGGATGTTAACCAGGCACATGCTCAGTTGGCTACCCGACACTGGGGGAATGGGGAAAAAGGAGTAGAAAGATGAGAGAGTGCGTGTTGCATCTGTTAACACCCTGCATGTTCTGAGAATTCAGACGTTCATTCTGTTTCACTTAGCTATGCTTTCCACTAATAGTGGTGTAGTGTACTCTCTTTCGCATAGTTTGTAAATGCTGGCAGCAACAAAAGCTGTTTGGTTTTTCTAAATTACGTCCCTTTAGTGGTCACTGCTTCGCGTTTTCATTTTCTCAGTCATCACCAGTGATGGAAAAAATATCCACCTCGGATACAGAAAGTTGCCTCTCATTAAACAAAACCTGAAGGGACTAGAAAAATATGTTTTATTTAACAAGAGTCCTGTTTACTAAGAGATGAACAAGGGTGCAGTATACAAGCACGAAACCAATCTTGACAGAAGCACTTGTTCCATTTAAGCAGTAGAGTATACTGTATGTATGCCGGTCTGAATTATGATACTTTCAAAGATAAACTGCTCAAGTGACTTCTTGCACCCTTTGTAAGTATGAGGTATCTTGTTGGTGGTTGTTACGGCCCTGCCGCGGTGGTCTAGTGGCTAAGGTACTCGGCTGCTGACCCACAGGTCGTGGGATCGAATCCCGGCTGCGGCGGCTGCATTTTCGATTAAGGCGAAAATGCTGTAGGCCCGTGTGCTCAGATTTGAGTGCACGTTAAAGAACCCCAGGTGGTCGAAATTTCCCGAGCCCTCCACTGCAGCGCCTCTCATAATCATTGGGACGTTAAACTCCACATATCAATCAATGGTGGTTGTTACTGGTGATTATCGGTGTCCTGACCTCATGGCTGCTTCAGGGCATCGATGCAAGCAGCGTAGTTTTCACTACCGAAATCCCTAGCCGTCCTTCAGCTTGGAGCTGATAAACATCATGCGAGAAGCATTTTGTTATTTTTGATTCCTGCTCCCTAACTCCACTAAGTTGACCATTCGGGTGTTGCACAAGTTTGACAAATGCAGAAACTAAACTAAATGTTGACCTTTTCAATCACATTTTGCTGCTGCCACAGAGGGAAAGATATTTAAAAGCTGATTTGCTAGTTCTTAGTTAAGCAATGTTTAAAAAGTATGTGAGCATCTTGAAATAAGTTAGGGCATGGAGGTACAGTCTTAAAAGAAGCAAACAACTAGCATTTTTATCTACAAGCTTTACCTTCTTTCATGATGAATCCCCATCATCTTATCTTAACTTTCGGTCCTTTTATGTATACACATTGAAAATTAGCCAGAAGTGTGCCTTTGGGCTAGTTACTTTAAGCGGCATCAGTGCTATGTTTGTGTTTGTGATGGAACATTGCCTCCGAGAGTGGTTTGATTAAGTTGAGGAGTTTAACATCCCAAAACCACACTGTGCTGCACAACCCACCTTAAGTTTTGACTTTTGTGCCTATGTGTTCAGCAGCGCTGCTTTGCTTCCTTAGTTAGTACTTAGGCAGTGTTTGTTAGCACTTTGACACTGTAGCCATTGCGGTCTACTGAATTGCCAGAATTTGCCTTAGTGTAAGTGTGCTGAATAATTAAGTGACATTAAAAGCAAACAAATCATTTAGGTTCCTGATAATACAACCTTATACTTGTTAAATCATTTTGAGGTTTTTGATGCCAACTGATGAGTGAGTCATAGAGAAAGTTTACCAAAGGCATGTAAGCAGATGAGGACAAAGAAAAAGGTACCACAAGAGCATTGATTCAAAAAGGGATGTGTGCATTCTCTGAGAAGTTCTTTTCAACATATGGTGCCTTAGAAGGCATCACAGGGAAAATCGAGTGCGCCATGTTGCTGAATTTTGCTCCTTCCACCTTCCGAACATGTTTGTCCACTCATGATTTATTGTGGTGATACTGAACTTGTAATCTAATAATGGCGTATTGGATACTGGCAAAGTTGTCGTAGCATACCTTGTTTCACTGCTTACTTTTAATCTCTCTTTAATGCTTGTGGTACACTTGCCTTCTTAAGTTCTTACATCTTTTGTGTTGCTTTATTGCACTGCCAAGCACCAGTTTGCTGTCATGTCTCTGTGGTGTGATGTTATGTCCTTGTCTCTATACTGACGTGAGGCATGCATGCAATGAGCTGTTTTTCGACCCTGTGTCGTCTTTCCCTCTCCCCTGCTCTCGCTAGGTCGTCAGGTCCTTGTGGTGGTTTGTCTTGTATTTGGCATTTTTCTTTACGGAATTTTCGTCGGCTTGCCAGAAGAAGGGCAGACGTCCGTCGGATCGCCCAAAAGGAATCGGGGAACTATCATCACCACAAGCGAAGAATGTGACCTGCCATCCTCCGCCGATGTCAAAACTCCTTGGCGCTCGTTCAACTACAAACAGCTCAGTGTGCCTGCGAGTATCAGCAGTGGGGCCAGCCAAGTCAAGCCATCGGAGGCGACAGTCATCGTCGATGTGAGTTGTTTTGTCTTCGGGTTGCCGTATTTTGTGGCATGCCTCTGTTGACGGTTTTCACGTCTCGCGTGTGAAGCAGTTGCAGCCATGTGCGCTGTCTTTCAGCTTGCAGGTGTATGCAGAACTATTAAGAATAAGGCCTTCAGCATCTCATCAGATGCTGGCCTTGAAAAACAAGGCATGCTGAATGAACTCGTATGACCTTAATAAAAATTGAATGATAAGAAACGCTGGAACTGTGGTAGCAACAGAACAGACATGTCTAATAAAAAAAAAAATCAAATTGAAACGCTTTACAAATGTAAGTCAGTTTTGTAACGGAGTTTTCAAGGTACAATAAGCATGGTTCTTTGGAGAGGAGCACACACTTCAATATGGGGAATCTGGGCTTGCAAAAAGAAGACCATGTTTATTAGTAGAGATGCATGATGAACACTGAATACGGGGTTCTATAAAATACGAATTAAAGGATAGTGGGTGTCAGGGACATGTACTGTTGGTGAAACTCATCTGCAAGTCTAGGGTGCTTCAAGCCTTGGAGAAAAAAAAAATAGGACATTAATTTTCCCATTATTGCACAGTACTCAACCTTTTCCAACCAAATGAATGAAATTGGAGCTTTGAAGGAATACTTCCTCAAGTGTAGACTGGTCCGGTGTTTGCTGTGTATTGTGTCTAATGATACTTTAAGAGAGCAATAAATGGATGTTAGTCATTGTGTGTGTTTTTTTCCTCTCTTAGTGTAATGGACAGTTATAAAACTCAGTATGTATTTGTAAAAAATGGTATGGTCGTGATGTTAATTGAAATATTGGATGCATTCTTGCAGGGCCTCACAGTCTTTTACCGGGAAGTGAATCCCCAGGGAGCACATACCAACATATCGGTGCTGATGCTGCACGGGGCAGCCTTCAAATCCGAAACTTGGTACAACCTCGGAACCTTGGGCAATTTGAGTCTGATGGGCTACCGAGTTGTGGCCATCGATATGCCTGGTGAGTGAAGCGTGTGATGTCATATATAACACATGCATATATATACAGTGAAACCTCGTTAAACCATAGTTGGCCGTAGCTCGGAAAAAGTACGTACTAAACAGTAGTACTGCTTAACCTAAATAGCGTCAGGTCGCTCACTTACCTGTCAAAAAAAGAAACCTTCAGGGAGTGCGATGAAAGAACAAAAAACTTACAGTAATTTATTAACTTCGCGTTACAAAGTCTGTAATCTTCATTTGACGACGCAGCGGCCTAGCAGCAACGACAGCGGCCTCAAACTCACTTATACTGTGAGCCAGCTTTTCCGCCAGCCCTCTCTTCTCGACAAATACCCGCATGACGCTGACGCAATGCGCAGCTTCGGCCATTGTCGGACCTGGATCACCCGTGTTGTCGCTTTCCATGTCGTCCTCATCACTATCATTTGGCGACACTTTGACAAGCGAGGCAACAATGGCTTCGTCGGACATGTCTGGAGATGTCTGCACATCACTGTCTGCGTCTCTGAAGTCCAGGCAGGAAATGCCTTCCGTAACGCCCTGCCGCTCCAGCACTTCAGCTAGCAGAGTTTTGCAAGCTTCGTCTACGATGTCCGAAGTCTTGTCGATGGTGTCACTGGCGTCATCTGCGTCGCCCGCACACACACTGAATCCAGCACACTTGAAGCAATTTTGAACTGTCGTTGCTTCAACCTGCCGCCACGAGTATTCGAGCAGGTGAATCGCGCCAATCAGGTCGATGGAGAATAATTTGCCACATTCAATGGCGAGAAGAAATCTGCGCAGCAGATTCTTCTTGTAGAGCTGTTTTACAGCTCGAATGATGCCTTGGTCTAAGGGCTGGGCAATCGCTGTTGTGTTTGGTGGCAGAAACGCCAACTTCACAGCCGTCAGGTTGTCCAGGGCGACGTGCGCCGAAGCGTTGTCTAAAATAATAACAACTCTTCTGTTCTTAGCCGCAAAACGCTGATCGATGAGGCGCACATACTCCTCAAAGAGTTTTGCCGTCATCCATGCTTTGGTGTTGCTGCGATAGATGACCCCTGATGGCAACCGGGCGCCTTTGAAACGTCTAGGCTTCGCCGATTTTCCAATCACGAGGAGAGGAGTTTTGTCGGTTCCAGTCATGTTTATGCAAAACGCCACTGATATTCTGTCTTTTGCATGCTTGCCGCCGTTGCACGTCTCGCCTTTGAACGCGAGCGTTTTGTCTGGTAGCAGCTTAAATAATAGCGCCGATTCATCCATATTAAAGATGTCATCAGGTGCGTAGTCTTCCAAGATGTTCTTCAGCTGACCATTTTGCCACTGCTTCGCTCCATCCACGTCAGCAGCAGCACCTTCTCCCGAAACAGTCCTCGTGGTAATGCCGTGCCTCGCCTTAAATCTGGCCAGCCATTGCTGCACACAAAGTTGTCATGGTTGATCTGCGAGGCAAAAACCAGGGCCTTCTCCACGAGTAGGGGTCCGCTGATAGGCAGATTTTTTTACTGTGTAGCTTTTAGCCACTTCACCAGCGCCTCCTCTACACCCGAAAACGCCGAACCGTGCAGCCGGCACCTTTTCACCGTTGCAGCAGCACTGCCGAGCAACTTCTCTCTCGAATTCCAAATTTCACACACCGTGGTTAACGGCAGGTCATTTTCGCGTGCCAGCACCGATTTTTTGTGCCACTTTCAATAGCACGAATTATGCCCGATTTCTTCTCTATTTTCAGCACTCGATGCTTTTGTCCCAGCTTCGGCATAACGCAAGTACGAAGCAGCACAAGCAGACATACACAACACGTGAAAAACGACGCGAGAGCTGTACGGCACGGATCAACCAGAGAACACCTATGCACGGCGCCAAAGGAACAAAGAAAGCAAAGCAAGCGCGCACACCGTGTTTCATGTTTGTGCAAAGCGCCATCGCGTGGACAACACCAGAAGCCTAGCCGGCCGAGTGCTTCTTGTCAGGAAATGAGTCAGGAAATACAACAGTTACGTTTGTTTATTTCAGCTTTTTCTTTTCGACGTGAGTGGCGCCTTGCCGCGTAGAATAAATAGATAGTAGAAAAGGAACACAGGCCGCCGTGTAGAATAAATAGATAGTAGAAAAGGAACACAGGCCCCTGTGACTAGCATTTTTGGATATCAAGGGGGCGTACGATAGCGTGGTTGAAGAGTACTTGTGGGGAATACTGGACACACTAGGTGTGGAAGATGGAGTCACTAATCTTTCAAAGGATGTCTATAAAGGTAACAAGGCAGTTATAAAGTGATAAAAATGGTATTCAAGTCCGCAGAGGTAAAACGGGGGCTTAGGCAGGGGTGCCCTCTGCCACCCTTGTTATTCATGATGTACCTACAAGGATTAGAAGCCAAATTAGAGGGAAGTGGACTTGGCTTCAACCTCTCTTTCGTCAAACAAGGAAAACTCATTGAACAGGCACTACCAGCATTCTGCTAATGGCCGACAACAAGGAAGATTTGCAGAGATTGATGGACATCTTTGGTAATGAGGGAGATAGGTTAGATTTCAGATTCAGTAAGGAAAAATCAGCAGTCATGATTTTTAATGACAATGAAGGTAGTGAGCTTAGAATACAGAAGGTCACGCTAGAGATAACAGATAAATACAAATATCTGGGCGTATGGATAAGCAATGGGGCCGAGTACCTAAGGGAACACGAAACATACGTGACGAATAAAGGTAACAAGAATGCAGCGGTAATGAAAAACAGGGCACTGTGGAATTACAATAGATATGATTTTGTGAGAGGAATATGGAAAGGGGTCATGGTTCCTGGTCTGACGTTCGGCAATGCGGTCTTGTGCATGAGATCAGAAGTTCAAGCAAGATTAGAAATTAAACAGCGTGGAATAGGTAGGCTTGCCTTAGAAGCTCATGGAAATACACCAAATCAGGGAGTACAAGGTGATATGGGATAGACATCATTTGAGGGCAGGGAAGCTAGCAGCAAGACAAAATTTGAGAAGCGATTGAGAGAAATAGGGGAGGAGCGTTGGGCTAGGAAGGTATTCAGCTACTTGTACATGAAGAATGTCGATACAAAATGGAGGAAGCGAACCAGAAAATTGACTGGTAAATACTTGGAAAAGAGCAGGGGGCCAAACCAAAAAGAATTATCGGTTAAGAAGGAGGTGAAGGAAACTGAGATCGATATGTAGAGAATTGGCATGATTAAGAAGTCCGTACTAGAGATTTATCGAACTTTTAAGCAGGAAATTGCCGAGGAAAAGATCTATGATAATACACGGGGTAGTTCTCTACTGTTTGAGGCCAGGACAGGAGTATTGCGAGCCAAGACATATCGGGCCAAATACGAAAAGGTAGACACGGTATGCAGTGCATGTGGAGAGGAAGAAGAAACTGCCGAACACTTGATAGCGTTCTGTAAAGGGCTTCACCCTATTGTTCAGGATGATGGCGCAGAGTGTTTCAAAGCACTGGGGTTTAGGAACAGGGAGGGCAAAATAGACGTTAAGCAGGTAGAACTAACTAGAAGGAGGTCATCTGATTGGTGGCTAAAGTCAAGGCACAAGTGAAAATTAAACCCTTCACTGCAAAGTACGAATCCCCAACCTCACTATTTAAAGGAAAAAAAAATACAAATCTAGTTTTTGGTTCATTAATTATTACGGCTTGGTGGCGCTAGCCACCGCCCGGTCTAAAGGGTACAGCCATATCCATCCATCCATCCAGCCATCATCATCAACACAAACAAGCGAGGCGTATTTCGATCTCTGGGGCTTGCTGTTCTGTCGGGACGCCCAGTGGGGGACGACGTGCCGCGGCGAGTGCGCAACGAAAATTGGAAAAACTACTTATTAACCGATACATACGCAATAAGCTGGTACGGCTAATGCGGATACAAAATGCATTATGTTCAATGGCCGCCGAGTCGGGGATTTGACTTCACTACTTTTATAACGAAACTACTGTTTACACGGGTACGGTTTAACGAGGTTTCACTGTACGCCTTTTTTTCTCGTGTTACTGTATGGAGCTTCAGACACTGCGGGGATGTGCAGAATTCTACTATATTTGTTGTATTTATCAGTTCAGTAGATTCACCTGAAGTTGATTCCTGTTAAAAAGAAATGCCCAGCCATAGCTGAGCTACTACGGATTGAAGTCAATTTGTGGTGTTGACTTTCTGGTCCACACTTCTTTCTTTTGCACTGTGGAAGCTAAGTAGCTGTGGTATCATGAAACTGTGCAAGGGTGAGGGAGTGCCCACGTCGTAGTGCTTTTATAGTAGCACTGCCAATCCGCTAATATTGTGACCATACGTGTAAATTTTATATGACAAGGTGTCAATTAGATGCATTTGAACACTAAGTTTTTGCACCGATCCTCGTGTCATATGTCCCCAGTTAAGGGGAAAAAAATCACGGAGTGCACATTCAGAATCATAGGCTGCAAAAAAGTGAAACAAATGCTTCGTAAGCATTGAGCTTTGCTAAAAGTTGCATCACCTTTTAGACGCAGTCATGCCATGCTGTGTTCTTTGCAGGGTTTGGCAACTCACCGGCTGGCACAATCACCGACAAGACAGCATTCCTGCAGCACCTCTTGGCGGCTCTTCATCTTAACAACCCAGTGATAGTTAGCCCCAGCCTGAGTGGTCAACTGAGCCTACCGTTCCTGGTTAAGCATTGGCAGCAGATGGCTGGATACGTTCCGGTAGCCCCCGTTGGTTGGAATGTGCTGGAGCAGGTGCAGTGCGACACTCGTGATGTCCCGGTGGACGTGTCCCAGGTTTACCCGCCGCTCCAAGTCCACTTGCCGAAGCAGGTTCCCAATCTGAGCTGCATCAAGGTGAGTGGCTGTGATTGGCAGGGCGTGCTTGTAGCTTGTTTTTTTTTCTCTCTCTCTTTTTTTGTAGTTAGTTATCTGCCTTGCCAGCTTGTCAGCGCTAGTGTAGCTCTGCTTGACACAAAGGTGTAGATTTGATTTCTGGTCCCAGTAACTACATTGTTACAGCAGCTGTGCTTAGATTGAGGCTGCAATAAAGCTGCATCTTAGGCGAGCTGGTGATGCAAGTCGGCACGTTTCGCATGTCATTCTTTCCTGGTATTTATTTATTATTATTTATTTATGCAGTACTGCTAGTCTCTAGATAATGCTGTAAGCAGGAGTTGGAGTAACAAGTGCAAAATCAAGTGAACAAATCAAGATACTGCAATCGTGTCACATGAATTCAGTTGTGGAAGTAAGGGCTAATGGAACCCATAGATATAAGAGTACCCGTGCTCCAAGTCGTATTGAGCACGACTGTGCATTGTTTGTTGTACCTTTCTTTCTCCACCAAGAACTGTGCACAAAGAAATGCAATGTTGGGTAGCTTTGTAGGGAATCAGGATATTAAACAGTGCAAATGAGGAACTGCTTATCTGAGAGAAAATTAGCATATATTGATGGCACGTTAGAGTGATCAAAACAAAGTAATCATGTGTATTATACATCATATTGTTCTCATCATTTGCATTGTTGTATTTTGCATCACTGCATATATTTTATGATCGTACGTAACTAAATTTAATTGTAAGTTGGTGCCTGTCTCGTTTCCTTCTCAGTAAGCTTGTTGTTTGTGCTGTCTAACATCACATAAAAGTGTGCATCAGAATCCGATCAAGTAAGTGCGGTACATCCTCCCTGTGGCGTGCAGGTGCCCACAATGGTGGTGTTTGGAGAGCACGACCGGAGCACGAGCTCGGCGCTGCTCAACCTCCTGCCTAACAGCGTGGCTGTCGAGGTGCCCCACGGCAGGCACCCGGCTTACCTGGACAACCCCATTCTCTGGCATCAGGCACTGTACAACTTCCTGCTCCGTTTGCGCTACAGACTGCAGCAGCAGACTACCAAAAGCAGCTCATGAGTCGGTGTGCTACGAATGTCCTATTGCCTCTCGATTGTTTCCTATGTTATTTCCTAGCCTTTGCGTGGTCCCTGGAGTTGGAACATTCTTTGAAGTTGTTTGTTTGATATAAAGAAATGGTATAGGTGTGCTACTGTTGGTCTGTTCATTAATAGGGCCACCAAGTACGTACCGCTAAACGTTGTTGTAGGAAAGTTGTGTATGACACAACAGTAGCTTCTTTATACACATTTGTTACAACTAAGTACCTATTATCTATTACATTAAAGTAACAATGAGGCACCGCTATCATTTACTTTGTTACATCTGGTGTTATACGGTGTTCCATCATAGCGAGTTTCAGCAGTAGCAACGTGTAACTGGCTCAAACTAGTAGTTGATTATTGGTTCGAATGTCAGCCTGGCAGTGTCACCGCAAAGAACAAAGGCGAAAAATTGCTTTCCCAAATTGTGGTCTCTCGCTGATTAGATGGATTCATTGCCTTTGTTTCCGCTACACTTTTTGCAGTTATTTTGCAGAATTTTTTGCCATGTAACCGGTGGCAAAACTTGCTAAGGTACAATTCTTGGTTTGTTCTCCTTGGAGCATGATCAGGCTAGTTGCTGTTGAACTGTTTCGTTATCATAGACTGAACTCTAGTGGAATTCACGACATCTTGGAGCCACTCACTTTCCAGATGGTGTCACTCTTATCGCGCAACTGTCTTTTCCGTTTCGCATTTGTTCTAACGACGTACTTGCAGTGCAGAAAGTGCAATATGTCCACTTTATATAACCAAATATTTTTTTTACCATCCTATTAAAGGAGCTTTGTTGCACAGCAGCGTTTGTGTTGTTTTTGCACCATTATCAACATTTTCAAATAGGTCCCTGCCAACTGAAAAGCCACAAAGCTATTTGAATCGTTTAACATTTATGTTACTTTTGGGACGTTAAACTCTACAAATCTAACATTTCTGTTACATTGTGTAACTTTGATTTTTTGAGATCACAGAAACACCTGTGCTCTTAAACGAGCACTTTTTTTTGGCGATATGTCGCGTGTACTAAAATCGAGGAGGTTATAAGAGTTCACAAAATGTACGACCTTCTGTACTGTTCTTGGTCTAAACTTGACACTTGATTCAATCAGGCGAGTTGTCATCGCATTGTCGAGTGATTCTGCCCACATGAAGCTTCATTCCTCGTATCTCGATTGGTGTTAGTTGTTTTGATTGTTGGAACGGCATTTATCATTTGCTGAAATGTTTGCAGCTCTTGTCCAAGCGCTGAATCGCATTGCGTGTCATATTGTTATCTCTTGACACAGCACTTGTTGCTGTGTTTCTTGTGCAAGTTGTAATAGTTTAGGAAGCTGTTATTCTTGTATATTGCTTGTTTGTTTCCACTGGCGAGGCATCTAGGGCTTAAATTTCAGCATATCCTACATTATGTGTTGTTACAGAAGTTATCGTTATTTACTCTTATGTCGGGAGAGTTCTTCCATGTAGCCCAATAATACAAAAGTTGCGTTTCACATGCACACGTCAAACATTATTTGTGCACACGAACACAGTGTTGATGCACATGCTACTTGTACATCGATGTTGTTACAACCAGTATTGTTTAAAAACACACACACACATTACAGAACTCACTCACCATTTTCTGTTAAGCAGTCTGCCTGACTTCATTCTTTGTGGAAACAGCACGTTGACAAAGCTTTTACGTGTTGTGAGAGAATTCATTTAGGCATTCAAAGTTACTATTCTTGCTGTTTCACCTGTCAGATAGTTAGTTACCTGGCTTTACTAATTGGAAAATGAAGTGAAGAAAACGCGCATTCCAGTTGTCTTGCACAGCTCACTGTTTCAAGTGACGACATTGTCCGGATTTCACGACGCGCACAATTACGTGCAGTACACGTTGGTATATGCGTAATGTTTGCTTTAACATCTCGTCATTGCCCCATGTTTTGCTGTGTTAACACTATGTGCAAGGAGAACGCTTGCACGCACAACTGGAGAGAGAAAAAAAAATGTTCCTACATTTTTGTATGTCATTATGCCTTTAGGGTGCTTTGATTTGCTGTAAAATTTCGTTTCTTTGTGTGTGAGTGTTTGTATCATAACGAGTCGAGCTCTCAATTGCCAGCGAGGCCACCAGATAGTAGTTTCGAGTATTTGAGCACGGCTAAACAAAGGCAGCCATACAATATTTTAGCAGAGTGTTTTGTAAAACTTTGCTTTCTGTGCATCATTGATGTATTTTTGTTTAACCGAGGTTGGTGTTCAGAAACTGTGAACCTCGTGGTTGCTGTTATGATCGTTGCAGAGTTGAGCACTTGGTCCACCAACCTACTCTGGATTGTTGCAATATGTGCGCATCACACATTATAATGTTGTTTGTTATGAGCAGGCACATTGAAGACAGGTCTCGTAGTTTAGGGTGTTGGTATGCTAGTCCTATCAGTCGTCACACTCAAATCATTGGTGACTATAACTCTGCCGTAATTCTCCTTATTTTTCGCAAGGTGTTCTGCGAACGTTAATGTGATATTTTCAAATCAAACAGATCGCACGAGTATCTTTGATGTTTCTACGAGCACCGTCGTCGGAGCAAAAGTCGACGAATTTGTCACACACAGTCTAACGCCGTTAGGCATTTGCAGTGAGAGATAACAGAGGCCTCTTTTATTTTTGTTGAATAATAAGATGTTATTTTTTTATACACTTGGCACCTACAATGGCCCACATGTACAAAGATCCAATTCCAGAGTTGTTTTTTGTTGCCATATCAAAGTGGTGAGTCTTGGTGTTATTTTTGTATCGTCTCTGTGTTGCAAATAAAAGTTTGAGCATACATCACTTGATGTCATGTACCGTTGCTTCATCCCTCCGAAATTGCAAAGACTCGTACAGTTAGCGTGTACGGTAGTGTTACTGAAGTAGAATTGTTTGCAGGCCATGAAAGTGTCATGGGAAAAAAACATTTTCACTAAAGCTGCCTACACGCAGCCTGAATCAAATGCCAGATTGTAAGAACTAAGTTATTGTCATGTACTCGGCATTCAGGATTAACTCATTGCTGTGAGATTTAGTAACAATAAATGTCTCCTAGACCAGTATGAACTCGTATTGCTGTGATTTTAGGGGGTTACACAAATGATTAAACATTTGCGTTTGAGGTAAACAATGCAGCTGTTTAACTCTGCTGCAATCTGTCCAATGTAAGAAAAAATATCCACGCCACGATGGCATCACTGCACATTGCCTACCAAGGAGTTGCACAGCCGTTCACTTCTTTTAATAGTTCATACATTGCTCCTCTACCAGCCCGCCTACAGAATATTGTATGCAAACGCTCGGTCGTGCCAGATGCGACGTCTTGGCCAACTGCACATGCACTTCTTTGTTCTGCTTAAATTCGACAGGTGGCAGTGATGCCAGACGCGGGCGTGGGGAGACCGAAAAAGGTTCATGCTGCCAATGAGAAAGCCACTTATCGGGAATAGCAGCGCACTGCCACGCAAGACTGCTGGACTCTACTCGTTTAAAACATTCCACAATAGTAGGAATACATGGGCCGGGTACGTAGCACGTGGGCAGAATAAGTGCTGGTCATTTAGGGTAACTGACTAGATTCCAATAGAATTTAAATGGGTGAAAGGGAGACAGAAAATTAGGTGGGCTGATGACGTTAAGAAGTTTGCAGGTATAACGTGGCAGCGAGAGCACAGGACTGGGATATTGGCGGAACAACGGAGAGGCCTTTGCCCTGAAGTGGGTATGGTCAGGCTCACTAGGCATCTATTCGTATAACTTGGCATCACTTCATATGGTCATGACCAGCTAGGAACTGATAAGCTCCTTTGTGTATTTAGCCTTGTGCCATTAGCGCAAGCTATCCCTTGCTTTTTTTAAGAATGAATGAAATACGATTCCAATTACCTATAATGTAAATCAAATATTTCATATTTTCCAGATTTACCATGAAACAGTGTTATGTATTCTTATGGGATTCATAAAGTTAGCAGCAAGGACTGTCATAACTGCAGTTCATCATCATCATCATCAGCCTGACTACGTCCACTGCAGGACAAAGGCCTCTCCCATGTTCCGCCAGTTAACCCGGTCCTGTGCTTGCTGCTGCCAATTTATACCCGCAAAATTCCTAATCTCATCTGCCCACCTAACCTTCTGTCTCCCCCTAACCCGCTTTCCTTCTCTGGGAATCCAGTTAGCTACCCTTAACGACCAGCGGTTATCCTGTCTACGCGCTACATGCCCGGCCCATGTCCATTTCTTCTTCTTGATTTCAGCTATGATATCCTTAACCCCCGTTTGTTCCCTAATCCACTCTGCTCTCTTCTTGTCTCTTAACGTTACACCTACCATTTTTCTTTCCATTGCTCGCTGCGTTGTCCTCAATTTAAGCTGAACCCTCCTTGTAAGTCTCCAGGTTTCTGCTCCGTAGCTAAGTACCGGCAAGATACAGCTGTTATATACCGTTCTCTTGAGGGATAGTGGCAATTTACCTGTCATAATTTGAGAGTGCTTGCCAAATGTGCTCCACCCCATTTTTATTCTTCTAGTTACTTCAATCTCGTGGTTCAGCTCCGCGGTTATTACCTGCCCTTAGTAGACATAGTCTTTTACAACTTGAAGTGCACTATTACCTATCTCGAAGCGCTGCTCTTTTCCGAGGTTGTTGTACATTAATTTCGTTTTCTGCAGATTCATTTTAAGACCTACCTTTCTGCTCTCCTTGTCTAACTCCGTAATCATGAGTTGCAGTTCGTTCCCTGAGTTACTCAGCAATGCAATGTCATCGGCGAAGCGCAGGTTACTGAAGTACTCTCCATTAACTCTTATCCCTGACTGTTCCCATTCTAGGCATCTGAAAACCTCCTGTAAGCACGCGGTAAATAGCATTGGGGAGATTGTGTCCCCCTGCCTTACACCCTTCTTGATTGGTATTCTGTTGCTTTCTTTATGAAGCACTATGGTAGCAGTTGATCCCCTGTAAATTTCTTCCAGGATGTTTATATATACTTCATCGACGCCCTGATTTCGCAGTGTCTGCATGACGGCTCATATTTCTACTGAATCAAACGCCTTCTCGTAATCTATGAAGGCTATGTATAGTGGTTGGTTATATTCTGAGCATTTCTCTATTACCTGATTGATAGTATGAATGTGGTCGATTGTTGAGTAGCCTGTTCGAAATCCTGCTTGTTCGTTTGGTTGATTGAATTCTAATGTTTTCTTTACTCTGTTAGCAATCATAATCTGTTAATCTGTTAGCAAACTGCAGTTCATAAGGAGCTTATTAGGAGCTCTTAAGTACTGTTTCGTTTACTGTATTTTTCTCTAGAAAGTATGTGAATGTAGTGTTGTAAACAAACGAAACACATCTAACCCCAGGCTGGTGCTATTTTAATGCTAAAAATTCCACCAGCTGCCATTTCACAAGGACTGCATTGTTTTTCATGTCTGTGCAGTGAAAAACACACTACCCATGATGAAATCACTTGATTTTGTTCAACATGCAAGTGTTGTGTGAAAATGAAGAGTGGATATTGCGAGCTACAGTTACATTCCACATGAACTGACCAATCAAATACCTACTTTTACACTGGTGACATCGCACTTGTAGGCTGTCAGTATGGGAAGACGGCACTAGAAAAAATCCAGAGAGGAGCATTTTGGTAGTTTTACAAGTTAGTGGCTTCCATCCAATGCATAGCAGGGAAGCCATAAATACCTGAACATGGCAGTGTGTATGCAGGCATAATTTATAAATCCTGACAGCAATATTGCCAAGTTTAAGAAATACCATCAACATGGCATTCAGAGCACGGGACGTCTATGTTTACGTTAGTGTGTTGAAAAAAGTCTGAGCACTGTGCCAGTTAACCTACTCTGTGTTTTAGCAAAATTTGAGCAACGGAACAGTTGCATCTAAACTAAATATGAATTCCATGCTCCCCATCTGTTGCTGCTTGAGAAGCACTGTAGTAGTATAAGTTGTATCATGACGTCATCCAATCAGACTTTTGCAGTTTAGAAGTGTGCGGTTTGGGCTAATTTGTATGACATGACGGTAGTTATAGGGCGGGAACAGAACATCTCCTTCTTGTCCCTTTGTCGTCGTTCTGTTCTCACTCTATAACTACTGTCGTTTTGCAGTTTCTTGTATGGGTTATCAACTCCTAAAGAAAATATGCAAAAGAAGGCATAGCCTAGTGGAACCTTGAGTTAGTTGCACCGAGGCACCCGGTGCTACATTTGGTCGGACGAAACCGTGCACTGGTGCGATTTGTTGGTGATGCCACAAGTGTAGAAACACTCTTCTTTGGTCTAAGACCTATTACCACTGCACAGTGCAACATAAGTAGTCAACTGATGAGACTGCGCCACAAGCTCGAGTCATCCCTTCCTTGAAAATGATGGTAGTTGATAGCGACCTTGTCTTATGCTCTCACCAAGATACTGTTCAAGATCTTAAGGCAGCAGCTTAGGTGTCTTTTATGAAAAAAGAGATAAGTGCAGTGCCATAACTGTTTCTTTAAATTAGGCCACATCATAAGCACTGTAAGAGGGAGGGAGGTTGGGCGGATAGAAAAATATGGGAGAGAGAGAAAGTGCTGCGCAACAGAGCCAAGCAGCGAAACCGTCTACTAGGTGGACCTATAGCTGCAAAAAGGAATCATGACAGCCGTCTGTGTCAACGCTAAGAGGACTTGATCACGTGAGGGAGAAACATCTTCTCGAGCCTTGCGAAGCTTCGTGCTGCAGGCTACTCGTTTTTGCCTCTCTGCGAATAATATGTGCATTTCCTTGACATCCTAGTTTGTAAGGCTGCATTTCGGTCCTCTTAAACTTTGTAGAGCTTTATACATCATTCTTATGTTTATTTTAGCATTTCTGCCTCGTGCACACATGGAAGGAAAAACCAGCATGCTCGAATACTACTACTATTGAAAAATGAATGTTATGCTGGAACAATAGCATTTAATACAGAACAGAAATGTTTGCATGTCAACGCGATAGCGTTAGACAGCTCGTTTCGCAGAAATGTCGGTGTTGGCGTCAGTGTAGGTGTTTGGTTGTGAGTGAAAAATCATCTTCTCGTGCGTGATTAAAAAATCGAGAAAGATGCAAATAAAGTAAATGGAAATTCTGGATCCAAGCAGGAATCAAACGTGGGTCGTTTGCGTGGCAAGTGGGTGTTCTACCACACAGCTGTGCATATCTGCTAGTAAATACAATGAAAATAACTTCCTCTACTTGGAAATGCAACAAAAGTAACTTTTATGCTTTACAAACACATGTGTCCTGTATATATGCTTCACAATGCAAGACGTAATATTGCAGTAATAATCTATGGTACAAGCGTACATTGCCATTGGGCTTTGAAACATGTGTTTATCATAATAACTTCATGGTTTAAAGCAGCCCGATAACCACTACAAAAGGCACACACATTACTGTGCATAATGGGTGCATGGCAGTTTCAAAAATACTTTATTAACTCGGTGTTTGAAGTACACCCTAGGGACAGAATATCACTGTAGCATTCAACTCTTAAAGAAGGAGTCAGTCAGTAAAAAACATATATGTTTGCATATTTTACTGACTGACCGGCAAAAAAAAGCTATTCCACATTTTATGGAAGCTAGGCAAAAGGTTTGTCGCTTACAATGTACAACTCGATGTGTTTTGTGATTGGATTTAGTGGTTGTGAATGCTTGTGTAAACTGAGCACATGACACTTTATAAGGTACCACAATGGGTTGAACGCTGCACAACATAAAATGAAAACGATGAAACAGTAAGTGATTTGGAACAATCTAGTTACAATTATATTGAAATATCTTGCTTACTTGTGAAATAGTAATTGCAATATTGCAATATCTTGCTTATTTGTGAAATAGAAATAGAAGTTAGTTTGCCTGATTAGAGCAAGATACTTGTTATGGCTGTTAAAATGCAGAACTAGTTTTTATGACCCAAATGCATCTACTACAAGACATCTTGCTAGCCTCTACAGGCTTCTATTTTATGTTGAAGTATGGGAACACCTAGTGGTTGTTTAGCCAGCTAAGACTGACTGAGTGATATTGTTCGTAGTAGAGTAGACTGTTTGCTTTGTTTTGCTTTTTTTTGATAAATGGCACATAACCAATTTTGGTGATTGTCTAAGAATCGACGTTGAGACTTTTGAATGTTCTTTTAGGTATGGTAGATGAAAAAAAAAAGATTCTTGATTGGTATCTTTTTTTTTTCTAATGGCATGAACCCACTCTGGGGGATAGGCCGGAAGCTGAATGAAATTACAAAAGAAGTAATAATAGCAAAACAAGCACAATAATATTTATATGAGAGTATGGAGGAAACTTGCACTGTACGTGTGTGTGGCAGAGTGCTTCATAAACCATGTTTTCTTCAATTCCCATGGTGTGGGATGACGATGATGATGATGGCCTATATGTATGGCTCACACCCACACTGGTGGATTGGCCAAGAAATGAATAATTAGACTGATGTGATCTCATATGAATAGTTTATATAATGAATTATAGAACAGTTAAAAGAAATTAATCACACTAGTTTAGTGATTTACAATCAAAACCACCCTGATTCAATTAGGAATATTTCTTTGGTGAAACAGAGATCCGGTGACAACGACCTAATGCTGTGGGGTTACTCCTTCCTCATCTTTGTCTTCGAGGCCGCTTAACTTTCTTTACTCTAAAATAGTATAATATTTTATAAGACCACACAATTATTGGCCAATCCCCCACAGTGGGTATTAGCCACAAGAGAAGGTCAACAAAAACAAGATTTGCCAACTGGTGGCCTATCCTTCCTAGTGATCTCGGCCACATCATCAGACACCAACAAGCCAACCTTGCAAAGGAGTAGCAGGTCACAGTTGAAGACCCTAAGAATGCCATCTCCCCCTAACACGAATGTGCTGCAAAGTACACAGGGTGACGGTGGAGTCGCAGCATCATCAACGCGTAACTTGGTTGAGGGGCAGGCAGGAGAGTCACGAGGGTGGTGCTTCGAACATGCCAAAAGTAAGTGGGCATCTGCCGCTCATGCATTCTAACACCTCCTCTGTAGAGAAGATTGTGGTTCTGAGCAACTGGTAAATAGCGACCTCAAATTGACACAGGGAGGTGAAAAGAAGACCTGCCTATGCCATTATCTGTAACCGATGGTGACGACCTGTATGGTCCCCCGAACAACTTTGCCCGGACACATTTGCTAACAAAGATTTGAGAAGCCAGCTGGCTCTGCTTGACAAAGCCCAGCAAGCTCCAAAGGCAAATGGAGCCCTGCACTGAGGACTGCACCTATTTTCCAAGAAACCTTACAATCGATAAGCTTTATCTGCTACTTAGAATCTCACAGAGCGCTTTCAGAAAAGGGTTTTGTGTTGATTTAATAGGATTAAAATAATTACAGTGGTTAAACGTATATTGACGCACCCTTATTTGCCTCCCAAATAGGGCTGGGGTGTTGAGTATAAATTATGTGCATGTTGAAGAAACCTAGGTGATCAAAATTTTTGGAGCCCTCCTCCACGGCATGCCTCCTAATCATGTTTGATTTTTGCATGTAAAACACCACTCAAAATTATTAACTAATTCACAGAATATATGTGCCAATTTACTAGAGACACAAGTGGCAGCACAAACTATGGCATTGACACTGCAACGCTTGTCCATACCCCACGGCTTGGACAAGCATTTGTGCTGTGTTACATGCGGCACATTCACGTTGAGGAAAAATTTGGAGAGGCTGCATGTTAACAAAACGTCACTCTCAAAGACAGTAGGTCTGCACGGCAATACTATAATTTCTACGCCTTCTCGACCCAGTTAAACTCAGTGTTAGCATGTGCAGCCTCCTACCCGACCACCCATTTCTCATGTCTCCATCATGCTGCCGAACTATGTGGGTCAGTAGCACAGAAACCATACACGGCATAGAATCGAGGAAACGAGGCTTCAAATCACATGTAGACAAGACGAAAAGTATGATGACCACACATGCTGTGGACTAACAAGAGTTTAATGAGAAAACATCTACTCAAAAAGGTTGTGCCCTTCATGATATTTTAGGGGAGAGAATGGTGGGCATGCGACAAATGACGAAACACAAAGAAGACCACCCATGCATTTTGTCGTTTCTCACATGCCCATCGTTTCACATAGGGTGCATCCTTTTCGAGTGCATGTTTTCTCGTTAAACTGTTGTTAGTCCCTAGAGTGTGTGATCATCATACTTCTCGTCAGGTGCACATGCTTTTTAAAGGCTGGGTTCCTCGATTACAAGCCGTGTAACAGCAGGCCCAACACCATAATCTTTTATAAATGGCAATTTGAAAAATTCTGGAAGACAGGGCATTGCTGGAGCCAACGTTTCAACAAGCAGTCTTGTCTTCTCCAAGTTCTTTTCTTCTGCTTATCGAAAAATTTGTCGCGGTGGTACCCTATCTTCAAGTACTTTTCTACTCTTTAAGCTTCCCTTTCCCCTTGAATGCCTGCCTTATTTGGATGCCACTGCAGCCATCATGCCGAATAACACATTTTTTCAGCTGTCATTAATTTGGAATGACATCAAAAGCTTCGATGAATTTCGGTGCACAATATATATATATATATCACTGAAGGTTGCTTTTATTCACATTCGATCGAGCAGTTCAGCGGCTGTTTCAGAGAACCAGAGGCTTTGCAGCCGGTTTGTACCGAGCAAATACGGTAACACAGCCAAGAAGAAATTCAGGGGGAGAAAGAGGGCACTGGGCAAACACTGTAAAGTCTTTGACCCCTCCCTAATGCTGTGGTGGTGTCCTGTGCATCCCTTTTAATGTAAATGATCTGACATGACAAAATATTGGCTTAGCCAATATTGCCCATATAGCGGTAATCCAATCTGTTTTATTTGCCTTTATAGTGTTCCTTCAGTGCTTCTCTGTAAAGTAAGCTGAAAAAATTTGGTGCATATATTGCCCCCAAGCAACTATCACCACATGTCTTGCTTGCAAGCATTTCCTTAACTACGTGCTCCTGTTGAGAAAGCCATGGCACAAAGACATCCACAAGCTGTTCGTGACCTGAAGTACATACAAAGTCTACAATGTTGTGGAAAGAAAATGCACCCAAACCTTGATTATAAAGAAACCGGATATAACCAAATATTGGTTATATTGAAGTAAATAAAAAATAGTCTTGCAGTATAGCGTTAAAAATGAACCTTTATAACAAATTTATTTTTGTATAATATGTGATTTTGTGATAGCGATTGTTTGAGTGTATAGATGAATATTTTTGGGGACAAGATAAGACTGAAAGGATTGAAAGCATTCATGGAGCTTTGTCTTACACTAATCCTTTCGAAAATATCATCTGTGTTTCCATAAAGTGCCAATGTCCTCTTATTTCGTTTTGTCAACTCCTATAATTTATCTGTAGACTAACGTGAAGTCTGCATGCAACAAGCTATATTCTTCACGTTTATGTTGCCTGCCCCTTTCCTGCTCCTGCCGTAGGCCTTCTGATCCTTGTGGTGGCTGTGGTACTTGTGTTCGGCATGGTTCTTTACGGGATTTTCGTTTACTTGCCCGACGGGCAGAGCACTGTCGGCTCCACTGCAAAAGGGCAGAGCACTGTTGGCTCCACTGCAAAAGGGCAGACCATCACTCCAAGTGGGAACACAGACCCGCCGTCTTCCGTGGACTGGAAAACACCCTGGCACTCATTCAACTACAAAGAGCTTGATGTACCAGCAAGCATCAGCACTGAAGCCCGCCAAGTGACGCCATCGGAGGCAACCGTTGTCGTCGATGTGAGTAGCGTCGGTGATGTGTTGAGGAAGATTAACTTATTGTAAATATGAGTGCTAATAGTGACTACATACTTGAGTTTTTCCTGTTCTCTAAGTTTGTGTGCAAAACCATTATCGCAAAAAGAACATGTTAGGTGAGCACATCTGGTGATCTTTATGCACGTTGTTGGGGGACCGTCCTATGTACGGCTGACGCAGAAGCCTATAGCTAATGTTTCAGCCGCACACAGTCGTTCCGTGCACGGTTAACGTCCCCCAACCGTAGCTTGCCTCATTGCAGCTACTACTACGGGTTCGGGCGAATAAGGCAACTGGCCAGATCAACAACAAACACTTTATTGCTAAGCGTTAGCAATCGCGCGTCACTGTCGCGGGGAGATACTACAGATAACAAAGGTGTTGACGCTTACACCTCGGTCGTGGACGTCCTCGGCTCGCAGGAGGGGTTGCGGGTTCGTCCTCCTGGGATGGTCGCTGGTGTCAGAGAGCGAGCGCCCGTTTGCCCGCTCGTTTTGTTCCCCGACCCGATTTCCCTCTCCCTGACGAGAATGGTACCTTTCCTCGCTGAGGGAGAGGGGAACCTGTTCCTGGCGCCGGGAAAGGGGGGGGAATCGCACGCGCCGGCCGTGGGGGAAGGGGTCCCCGCAACCAGGCGCGTGCGCTGCCCTAAAAGGGAAAGGGAGGCTGGGCGCACCTGCTCCCCACATCTCCTCCCCCCTTAAGAAGGCCCCCGAACGACAGAGACTGCAAAGAGGGAATAATTCGTTTTATTCGTCCTCTAGATAGGCCAGAAGGGCCTGGTCTACGTCCATGCCCTCGGACCGTTCGGTGTCTGCCGCGGGCACCGCCGGAGCCCCCACCGCTCTCTCACCCGCCTCCAAGGTCATTGACGCCACCTCCGGTGTCAATGCAGCCGCCACCAATGTCTCTCCCGGCCCCGCCGCCCCCCCGCTCTACGGTAGCCGTTATTGATAGCGGCGCAGGCGGACTCTCGCTGGACGCGTGGCCTGAGGCAACTCTCAGCAGCCACTGCGCGAAGTCCGCCTCCTGGGCCGCCCGCGCCAGCATGGCCCGAACCGCGGCGCCGGAGCGCTCCTGGGATGATTCGCGGCTGGATGGTTGGGTAGCCTGGGTGCGGTGCCGGTGTAATTTCCCCAATTCGTGGGAGTTATGGATCACCACGGCGCCGCACTCGCAGAACCGCGTCCCTGCGGGCACTGGAAGGCAAGCCCCGTTAGCCCTCCGGTCCGCGTCCTCTACCGTGCGCCCCTGAAAAGGGCGATACAGGTGCGCTGGGGCGACCCCAACTCGGGCCCTTTCCTGCCGGCGCCAGGGCCTCGAGGAGACGTAAGACACCGGAGGGTCGCCTCCATCCTGGCTGGTCCAGGTTGCCACGTCTCGGTGGTTGCGGCCGTGAGGCGATGCGGTCGGCTCGCCGCGTTGGGACCCTGGTCTCGTTCCCTGTGAACCGGCGGGTCGTGATGGTGACGGCGAAGCCGAGAGTTGGTGACCAGGCGGCAGCGCGCGCGGACCCCCTCGGTGGCGGCGGCTCGAGTGGCTCTGCCTCGGCGTTCGCGGCCGGGCCGCAGTGGGGTAGGGCTGCCATGTGGACGTTGGTGGGGGTGGGGGCTGGCCGTAAGGAGGTGGTCTCCTCTCCTTGCTGTTCCGGCGGTGCTGTTCCCAATGGCGCTCCATCTGTTCGGTGAGAGTGATACAGATAAAGAACGACAGGTTAACAATCGCACATGTGTTGCGCGCTAACCCTTGCACCCCGCGTCGAACATATCAAACGCGGCCTACCGTGCATAGTTGCCTCCGACTGTTACGCAGGAAGTAGCGCGGTTCTGGGCTCCTGACCCGGTGTCGAACCATCTCACCCGCCGCGCGCGGCTTGGAGGGGGACTGACCGTAGTCCTCATGCGCCTCCCGTGCTATGTAGCGTTTCAAGTCACATACATGCACCGGTCCGCCGCTCGGTTTGCCTTTCATGTTCGCGAGTCGATAAACGAGCGAAGAAACTTTCTCTCGCACTCGGTACGGCCCGGACCATTTCGGTGCCAGCGAGGCAGCAAACTGTTTGCTAGCATTACTGAGAACATGATGGCGCCGCATCACCAGATCGCCCACTTCGTAGTGTACGTTCCTACGCGTGCGGTCATACTGCGCCTTCTGCTGTGCCCTAGCAGTGCTGAGATTATGTCGAGCTTTATGTAAAGCTTCCGCTAGCTTCTCGCGCAGCTGCGTTGCGTATTCAGCGCGTGCTGATGTCGCCACTGGCACTCCACTGCGGTCCGCGAGTACGGTCTCCATCGGATTCGGCAGTTCTCTCCCCAAGTTCAGAGAAGAAGGCGCATACCCAGTCGATCGGTTTACGGTCGATCGTAATGCAAAACCGATCTCTGGAAGATAGGTATCCCAGTCCTTATGTCTTTCAGAGAACGCGACAAGCATGTGCTTGATGTTGCGATTGACTCGCTCCGTGGGGTTCGACTGAGCATGGTAGGTGGTTGTTTTCTTGTGCTTAATGCCCAACGCGGCGCACGTGTCAACAAACACCTTCGCAGTGAAATAAGACGCGTTGTCTGTAATCAACTGCTCGGGGAACCCGAACCTGGTAAAAACCTCCATCAACTTCTCTAAAATCACTCGAGCCGTCAGCTTCCTAAGGGGAAAAAGTTCTACCCATTTAGTGAAGTGATCCGTGATCACCAGCAAGAACTTATTTCTGCTAGGAGTTGAGGGGTACGGGCCCATTACGTCACACGCTGCGATTTGCCAGGGAGTCTGACTGTTAATCGGTTGCATGAGGCCGGGCGGACGTCCTCCTCGCGGCTTGACGCTTTGGCACACACGACATGAACGGGCGTAGCGAATCACATCCCGCTTCATACCTGGCCAGGTAGCGAGGCGACACAACTTAGCGTAAGTCTTAGGGCCGCTCGCATGCCCACCAATGCACGAGTCATGAAAGTAGCGAAGAAGCGCTCCTCTCAACGCGCGCGGTATCACGACTTTAAATGACTCACTTGTGTCATCGTCGGATGGAATGTACCTCAGCAGGACGCCGTCAGAATCTAGCAGATATGAATCCAGCGCGCTCACAGCACTACCAGCTGTTGCCGAGCGCTCCGCACCGACAGCAATACCAGCTGCCCCCTTGTGCGCGGTGGCCTCACTACCACCCGGCTCCCGGAGCCCGTCGAACACCTTTCGACAAAATGGATCTTTCTGCTGAGCTTCTAACAGCTCCCTTCTGCTGAAAACAATCCCTGCGCTAACGACAGCCTCTACGTGGTTCACGCTCTTAGCTCGAACTAACGTTTGCTCCGCTGTTTGCGTTAGCGCGAGTGTCTCGCTCTCAGTTCGTTCCGAATTAGTCGCGTGACTTGCCTCGTGTCGAACTGGAGCACGCGATAGTGCGTCGGCCGCGGCATTGTTCTTACCCTTGCGGTAGCGGACGGTGAAGTCATAACGCTGCAGCAACAATGCCCAACGCGCCAATCGGCCACTTGGTTCGTTCAAACGCCTCAACCACGTGAGCGCCATGTGGTCCGTTTCAATCACAAACGCAACTCCGTCTATGTAAAAGTCAAACTTACGGAGAGCAAAAACTATCGCCAGACACTCTTTCTCGGTTACTGAGTAGTTCCTCTCCGCCGGTGTCAACGTACGGCTCGCGAACGCAATCGGTCGGAGGGAACCTCCATGCTCCTGAAGCAAAATTGCTCCTAAGCCCAGGTCGCTTGCATCGGTGTGAATAACAAACTCCCTGTTCAAATCGGGTAGCTGCAGCTGAGCCGTGTTGGCCAGCAACTTCGTGAGGCGACGCAGTGCGGCCTCTTGCTCTTGGCTCCAAGCCCAACGCTCACCATTCCTCAAGAGCTTCGTTAAAGGCGCCTGCACTGCCGCGCAATCTGGAATGAATTGGCGATAAAAATTCACCATCCCCAAAAAGCGCCTCAGCTCACCGACATTGTTCGGCGATGGATAGCGCACTATCGCTTCAAGCTTACCCTTATCCGGCAAAATGCGACCCTCGTCAAGCGTAAATCCCAATAATGTTATTCGGGTCGCCGCTATCTGAGCTTTGTTTGGGTTCAAAGTGATGCCCGCAGACCTCAGCCGTTCTAGAACGTCTCTCAAGTGGCGCACGTGCTCTTCGAACGTTTTCGAGTAAACCACTATGTCGTCTAGATATGCGAGTGCGTGCTGCCACTTTGCATCTCCCAAAACACGGTCCATTAGCCTCTGATACGTAGCGGGAGCGCCCACCAAGCCAAACGACATTCTCCTGAATTGGAAAAGTCCTCTGTGGCACGTGAAAGCTGACTTTTCTTTATCCCGCTCGTCCATCTCAACCTGAAAATATCCGCGGCTAGCATCGAGCGTTGTGAAGTACTTCGCCCCGCCTAGATTGGATACTAACGATGAAATGGAGGGAAGAGGATACGCGTCCTTCTTCGTAATTTCATTCAGCCTGCGGTAGTCTACACAAAGGCGATACGTATCATCTTTCTTTGGAACTAGAACTACCGGGAAACCCCATGGGCTGTTTGACCTCTCAACTACGCCTGTTTCGATGAGTTCGTCCAAGGCGGCGTCTAGTGCTTTCCGCTTAGCTAAGCTGATTGGTCGGGGATTGCATTTCCAAGGGCGTGCATCACCCGTGTCAATTCTATGCTTAACCAGCGTAGTGCGGCCGGGACAGTCAGTAAACATCGCGTCATATTCGTACAACAGCGACGACAGCTGCGCTCGTTCCCCCTCTAGTAGGCTCTGTGCCTGTACCAAAAGCGGGTGCACTGCCCTTTCCTGCAGCGCAGCACATTGCTCCGGCGGGGCGTTTACTCGCTTTCTCGGCGCGCCTTCCTCCTCGCGTACTCGCGCCTCTCCCTGCGATTGGCATGCTTTTGTCAATGCGGAGGCCTTCGAGAAAAGCTTCAGCGCGTCTCCGTCGCGCTCTCGGTAACCACCGTTTGCAATGTCAATGACAATACCCGACTTAGCGAGGAAGTCTCGACCCAGGATTAGAGACATTGACAGCCCTGGAAGATGCACGAAACGTTGTCGCCTCACGCGTCTGTCCCAGCGGATCACTAGCCTAGCCGCGCCGCTCGATTGTGCTGTGCCCGTAGCTAGACGGAAGATGGTGTTGCTTTGCCTCAAGCGGATGTTGTTCTCGCGGAGATGGTGCAACACATCGTCACCGAATAAAGAAGCGCTTGCCCCAGTATCCAAAAGTGCTACGAACTTTTTCCGAGCTATCGTTAACTCGATTAGCGGCGCGGGCGAGTCTACGGCATCACCTGCGCGACAGACCGACGGTGCAAGTGATCCGAACGCATCGGTAGGATTACTAATCGCCGCGCGGGGTCCCATGTGGATCACCGGCGGCGCCGTCCGTTTCCCGAACCGCGCGTTTGCTCCTGACCCGGCGTGCGGTCGCATTCGCGAGCGATGTGCCCTGGCGCGCCGCACCGATAGCAAGGACCGCGGACACCACGCCGGTTCGCTCGTAACTCGCCTCGATCAGGTGGTCCTCGCTCTGGATTGCGCCGCTCGTTAGGCCTCGCGTCAACCACGTGCTCCTGCCTTGGAATGTCACGCGCAGGGGCGGCGTGTGCCGTACGGAGCGCGTAAGCGTAGGGGTCTAAAGCGCGGTTTGACAGCTCCCAACCGCGTGACACGTGCTCATCAGCGTACGATGCTGATGCGTTACCCCTAAACGCTTCTGAAGTCACTGCGCCGCCGTTCCATGCACAGCGAGGCTCGATTGACTGCGCGGCGGGCGGAGGGGGGCGATACGAACGCGCTGCGAGGATGTCCCCTTGTATGCGCTTCGCCTCGGTGGCGAGCTCTTCGAGGTCTGCGAACCTGCATCCCCTGAAGTGCGCCGCGAAAGTCGGGTGCGCCTGTCGGGTAACACGCTCGACCTTTTCCGCGTTGGTGGCGTGAGGGTTCGCGAGACGATACAATTCGTCCATCGCCCGTACGTATTCCAGCAAGGATTCGTCCGGATGCTGGGTGCGCAGCTCCAACTCCCTCCGCAAACGCCACTCATAATTAGCCGGTAGGAATTCGCCGCGAAAGCTTTCGCGGAACTCTTCTACCGTACGGGCGCGATGTCCGGTTAGTCGGAACCACCGAGCCGCTTGCTCCGTGAGCGACACCGGGACCACGCGCTCGAGAAGTTCGGCATCAGAAAGACCCGTCGCCTGCTGATAATGGAGCAACCGGTCGAGATACTCGTTGGCGCTCTTGCAGTCGTGGTAACCCGTGTAGGTCGGAACGTCTACCTTGACACGTGGTCGCACATTTTGCACGGGGGCCTGCGCTGTGTTCTGCAGGGCGCTCGCGAGGCTTTGCATAACTGACAGCGCATTCTGTAAGAGTACCTCGCTCGAGGGCAAACTGTTGCCCGAAGACTCGCCTATAGTTGAGGCGCGTGTCGTAACTTGTGGCGGCGCCTCTCTGTTCGCGTCGCGAGATGCCGGAGCGCCATGCGGGCCGCTCTCCGTCGTAGGCCTACTCTCTGCTAACGCGGTCTCTGCACCCTCCTGATCATCCCGCGTGAAACGACCAAGCTCTACGCTGTCGGAAAGTCCTAACAGTACCCCCGCGTTAGCCAAAGGATCGCCACTCTGCGACGCGACATCCGACAACATTGACAAATCTTGGAATTCCGACATGCCTATTATCCTACGTGTGGAAGAGCGCCCTGGCACTTGCTCGCGTCCACAGAACTAGCCGCGTTGCCAAATTCGTTACGTTGGGCGCCAGATGTTGGGGGACCGTCCTATGTACGGCTGACGCAGAAGCCTATAGCTAATGTTTCAGCCGCACACAGTCGTTCCGTGCACGGTTAACGTCCCCCAACCGTAGCTTGCCTCATTGCAGCTACTACTACGGGTTCGGGCGAATAAGGCAACTGGCCAGATCAACAACAAACACTTTATTGCTAAGCGTTAGCAATCGCGCGTCACTGTCGCGGGGAGATACTACAGATAACAAAGGTGTTGACGCTTACACCTCGGTCGTGGACGTCCTCGGCTCGCAGGAGGGGTTGCGGGTTCGTCCTCCTGGGATGGTCGCTGGTGTCAGAGAGCGAGCGCGCTGCGCCCGTTTGCCCGCTCGTTTTGTTCCCCGACCCGATTTCCCTCTCCCTGACGAGAATGGTACCTTTCCTCGCTGAGGGAGAGGGGAACCTGTTCCTGGCGCCGGGAAAGGGGGGGGAATCGCACGCGCCGGCCGTGGGGGAAGGGGTCCCCGCAACCAGGCGCGTGCGCTGCCCTAAAAGGGAAAGGGAGGCTGGGCGCACCTGCTCCCCACAACGTGTGCACAAGATACAAAGATGGCCTCGATGGCACAATGTGAGAATGTGGGGTCTTGAAAGAATTCTTTGTAAGTCTAAACAAATCTAGCCTTGCTTTCGAATGCCCTTAATGGTTTTTTAAGAAATAATAAATGTTTTACATCACCCAGTTTTTTTTAGTGTAACATTCTGTTTCAGAATAGGACAGTACAAGATTGTGTGTTTGTGAAAAGAATTTAATGTGACAATTGTTAAATATTGTGTCAACGATGAATATAGTCACTATCATCATTAGGAAGGACCAGCATTCGGAATAATAAAGAGGTCATCGGGTGGGCTTCGCCATGGGCACTGCGGCTCATTCCTTTCCTCAACATTTTGGTGCTAAAGCTCGAGAATGAACCAAAGCCTTTACTTGTGAACATTGGGTCATCGTTTTGAAGGGCGAGTCAGTACTGAGCAGAATAAGACACGAGGGCTCTCGTTTCGCGAGCCTGCAGACGTCACAAACACTTCGCAGCACGAAGTCTCAAGCAATGTCGAGATGTCATGCTTCTTAATCTGGTTCTCGGGAACAGTTTGGCTTCGCACATGAGCTTCAACCAACGGCGGCGTCACGACAGTCCCCTAGGCTCCAAATGCGGTCGAAAAATCATAAAGTCCGCTTGGTCTCACTTCTAAAGGTCCTGTCTCCCGTCTCTCATGGCACCAAAATGCTGTAGAGAAAAGGACAAGCCGCTGTCTTCATGGCGAAGCCCACCCACCCGTTCATATCTTCTTTATTCCGAATGCTGGCAATAATCTCCTAACGATGATAGCGACTATCTTTGTCTTTCACACAATATTTAACAACGATATTGAAGGAAATTTAGGTTGATCACATTCTTGCAGGGCCTCACCGTGTTTTATCGGGAAGTGAATCCCCAGGGAGCATATGCCAACATTTCAGTCTTGATGCTGCACGGTGCTGCTTTCAAGTCTCAGACATGGTACGACCTCGGAACCTTGGGAAACCTGGGTTTGATGGGCTACCGAGTTGTGGCCATCGATGTACCCGGTGGGTAAACCATTAGGTGCACCTTAGTTTCACAAATTTTCTTTTGTTATTTCTTGTGTCATCATCACATAATGGCTTTCCCACAATTGGGCTTTTTACTGCTGTGGTGGCTCTGCAGTGTGTGCTGATACATGTACAACTTGATAATGTGTTTGATTTCTAAAGGTGCATTACATAAGCGTAGAGTTTGTTCGGAGGTCGCATTATATATTTGATGCTGCTACAGTGTGCTGTTCAAAACAGGATATGGCAACTCTCCCTCTGGGACGATCACCGACAAGGCAGCATTCATGCAGCACCTCTTGGCTGCCCTTCGCCTCAAGGATCCGGTGATTGTGAGCCCAAGCATGAGCGGTGGACTGAGCCTGCCATTCTTGATCAAGCATTGGCAAAAGATGGCCGGATATGTTCCAGTGGCCCCAGTGGGTACAAATGCCCTATTGCAAGTGCAGTGCGACACTGCTGATGCCCCGGTGGACGTGTCGCAAGTGTATGCAAAACTTCGTGCCTATGTGCCCAACCCGGTTCCCAATCTGAGCTGCATCAAGGTGAGCGGTTCGAAGGTATACTGACACTATTTTTCTACATGGCAAAAAGGACGTTTCATGTTTTTGTGGTAAGCAGTGCAAACGCTATCCACATACCAGAGTCGGTCAACACGTGTAAAATATTTTCTTTGATTTTAACGCTTTCCTCCGCGAGCATTAGCAAGCCAGCTTCACTGAAATAGACATTATCCCAAGTCAACACGATTTCAGAGTTTGTGAACTCTGCGTTCCGCACACAGCCTACAGTGATCACTCTCAGGGTCACTGGATATAGTGCACTCCTCGTTGTTTTCATGCATCACGAGCAGACGACACATCTACACATCTGCCATTAGTATGTCGCAAATTGCTTTCTCCAGGTCACATTACCAATGCTATGACATGTCAAGGAGAACCCGCCCACTCAATATAAGAACAGAAAGTGTCTTCTAAAGGTAGCGGTATTAAAAATATGTGCGGTGTATTCCTAGGCACCACAGCACTTCTTTAAGTTTCTCGACACAAGTGTTCTTAATTAAAGCAACCCCAAAACATTGAAAACTTCCGTTAGTATTTCTTTAAGCTATATGCAAAGCCAGCAACATTCTTTTAAGTATTAGAACATTTCTATGGCTACCCTAAAATATTTTTTGTCTACTTTATCTCATTATGAGAATAATGTAAAAATACTTATAATTTTGATAACCACATCATACTCACGTCCGTCTGTCCGTGCCATGTAACAGTGGCAGCAGTCGCCTTTCTCCTTATACTCTCTCATCAATCACCTGAATTCTGAGAGTGTGTAGAAATAACATAAGAGAAAAGATATGGCATAATATGTCTAATGGCCACAAGCTTTTGCTGAACACACTTTGGAATTTGCAAAGCGTCCTGCAATTTACCTTTCCATCATTGTGCGTGAACAATTTTCAAGCAGTTTCATGTGACAGAGTAATGGTAACATACTAGCTTTCATTCTGGAAGAAATCTACAAGGGATCAACTGCTACCATAGTGCTTCATAAAGAAAGCAACAGAATACCAATCAAGAAGGGTGTAAGGCAGGGGGACACAATTCCCCAATGCTATTTACCGCGTGCTTACAGGAGGTTTTCAGAAGCCTAGAATGGGAACAGTTAGGGATAAGAGTCAATGAAGAATACCTTAGTAACCTGCGCTTCGCCGATGACATTGCATTGCTGAGTAACTCGGGGGACGAATTGCCACTCATGATTACGGAGTTAGACAAGGAGAGCAGAAAGGTGGGTCTTAAAGTTAATCTGCAGAAAACGAAAGTAATGTACAACAACCTCGGCAAGGAACAGCGCTTCGAGATAGGTAATAGTGCACTTGAAGTTGTAAAAGACTATGTCTACTTAGGGCAGGTAATAACCACAGAGCCGAACCACGAGATTGAAGTAACTAGAAGAATAAGAATGAAGTGGAGCACATTCGGCAAGCACTCTCAAATTATGACAGGTAGATTGCCACTATCCCTCAAGAGGAAAGTATATAACAGCTGTATCTTGCCGGTACTTAGCTACGGAGCAGAAACCTGGAGACTTACAAAGAGGGTTCAGGTTAAATTGAGGACGACGCAGCGAGCAATGGAAAGAAAAATGGTAGGTGTAACCTTAAGAGACAAGAAGAGAGCAGAGTGGATTAGAGAACAAACGGGGGTTAAGGATATCATAGCTGAAATCAAGAAGAAGAAATGGACATGGGCAGGGCATGTAGCGCGTAGACAGGATAACCGCTGGTCATTAAGGGTAACTGACTGGATTCCCAGAGAAGGGAAGCGGGTTAGGGGGAGACAGAAGGTTAGGTGGGCAGATGAGATTAAGAAGTTTGCGGGTATAAATTGGCAGCAGCAAGCACAGGACCGGGTTAACTGGCGGAACATGGGAGAGGCCTTTGTCCTGCAGTGGACGTAGTCAGGCTGATGATGATGATGACTAGATTTCACGCACGTTAATGCAAGGTTGCTTGCAGAAAAATATTTTTGAATCTCTTCAACCTCATAACTCGTGCAAGTAAAAGCTTCTTCACCAGTCTCAACTGCATATGAAAGCACTGTTTGAGCTCGCGACCACAGCTTTGATTGATATGTGGGGTTTTAGCATCCCTAAACCACCATATGATTATGAGAGACGCCGTAGTGGAGGGCTCCGATAATTTCGACCACCTGGGGTTCTTTAATGTGCACCCAAATCTGAGCACACGGGCCTACAACATTTCCGCCTCCATTGGAAATGCACCCGCCGCAGCCGGAACTCGAATGCGCGACCTTCGGGTCAGCAGCCGAGTACCTTAGCCACTAGACCACCGCGGCGGGGGCACGCAACCACAGAAAACTTTTGCACTGTGCACAGAGATGACTAATGAGGAATGAAAAAATATATATATATGTTTCCAAGAAGAAGCCTTGAATTCGCTGATAGTTCGCAAAACATGGAGTGAATACATGGTACTTCAGTCAGCTGTTTCTTATTAAAAGTTTGAATTAAAGGCATCTAAGCATACAGTCCACCAAATCCACAACATTCTAGTTTACTAAATTATACAACACAGTCAGCAGTGCCAAAGCATTCCTTCTATTAAAAAATATACCCATTTGTGCTTCACTGCTATTTCACGGTGTCATGTTTCGATTTTTCACATCCACTACAACGTGTGCGAGTGTCAAAACACCGCGACGTTCAATTCGAGGTTAGTTCTAATGAAATGTGCGAGTTACTTTTGCGTTGAATGTGACTTCCTTACATTAGCAAGATTGACGCCATCACCACTCTGGATGGCATGCAGGTGCCCACAATGGTGGTGTTCGGCGAGCACGATCGGGGTTCGAGTTCAGCCATACTGAACCTCTTGCCCAACAGTGTGGCCGTTGAAATACCCAACGGGAGGCACCCAGCATACCTTGACGATCCCAAGCTGTGGCACCAAGCGTTGTACAACTTCCTCTTGCGTTTGCGCCAACTGCGGCGCTGAGCTACCGGTAAGGGCAGCATATGTTTCGTTGCCCCACCGATTGTTTCATATTGTTACATTCCTTTCAATGCCTTGAAAGTGTTTGTAAATCATATGCTGTATTCTAACTGTCTATATAATTTATTTTAACATTTCACGTCACTAACAGCACCTCCAAACTTATTCTGGCTGGTGCAGTTACATATCTTATATAAACATATATACGTTCACATATATTACCGATACGTGATAGGAGCTTGTGCCTGTGCCATTGTGCAAGTGCTTGCATTTCAAACTATGCCTTCTTACATTAAATATGTGCACAAATTGAAACAAGGATGACACGATGTCCCGAATTGCTGCCCTCACATATCATATTTTGTTGCATGGCAGTTTAAGTAATTAGTGTGCTAACCCAGTTACTGAAGCTAGTTTTGTGCTCCTATGTCAAAAAAGATGTTGCTGGGTTCAAACTTTGTCCCTGGTAAGATAAAAGACCAAGGTGGCTGGCAATGATACTCACAGTTTGGCAAAATGCCATTCACAATGCTCTTCTGAAGGGTGTACTGCATAGCAAGCGGAGTGTAGTCATTATGATAGGTATACTACCGTCGCGATAGTTCTTGCATAACAATGTGCTGGCTTAGAAGACTGCTTGTACTAGCGTACTTCAAGTCTTTGTGCCTATACGAACAAGAGCCACAAATATGCACGTAAAATGCTGGGGTAAGACATGTTATTACGTACACATCTTTGAATGTCTGAATGTTCATCTGAAGCAGCTGTTTTCAAAGCATAAAGGCAACAAATGTCTCAGCTTAGTCCAATGTGATTGTGCAATTGCGTGATACGGTTGTGCGACTCTGCATTTGTGATACTATCCGCAAAAAAAGCGCCAATTCCCCAACACACGGCAGGATAAATAAACGTTGTACACAAGATAACATTAGGTTGAAGAGCAGCAATGTGTGTCTTCCATGTGTTCAAGACATTTCAAGATTTACGTTACGAGAATGCTTTTCTTTAATCCTGCTCATTATTATTATTGTTGTGGTGGCAAGTTTATGGGAACATAACAGCTGCAAATTTTCTTCCACGTATTTGTCCATTATGAGGCATTTACTTGGAGGAAAATTTACCTGTACTCCATTAGTCTGCTCCCTTCGTTACAAGATTAAGATGTATAAAACAAAACAAAAGTAAAACACTTATATTTGCAATAAATAATAGTAATACACTTACTAACTTACTAATACACTTACTACTTACAAATACACTTACTTTTCCTACTTACTTACAATAACTCAGAACCGATTGTAGTTTCGGGGAAAAAAAAACTGAGTTTATTTTAACGTTGTTACTTATCTACCAAATAAATTTTGGCACAAGCGATTTGTACTAGGTAACTGAGCGCAACAGAATAATAATAATAAAAAACATATGAGGCTGCTTTAAAAAGTTCTGTACAGGCGTGACAACGTAATATAAACAAAATAATCATAAGAAATGAAAAATAAGAAAGAACCCAGAGCACCAACTACTGATTAACATGTCAGCAAACGTATCTACAAATATTTGGCTACGTAAACAACATGTGTGGTGCACTATTACTCACTCTGCGACAAGCTATTAGAAAACCTAGAACATCTTCACTTTTTTGAAATTTTTCCACTCACTCAAACGCAACCAATGGGCAAGCAAACATGCCGACGGGAGTGCAGCGTTAGAGAATGGACACTTATCTCCAGTTGCATATTTAGCGCACGGAGAAACAAACACTTGCTTGAGTGCGGTGTGATAACAGCAGGAGTCACTTCCTAGGCCCCACGAGTTTCCTTTTGTGTCAAGCAATCTATGAGGGGGAGGAAACATTGTTCACTGTTGCGGCTGATAGCCCCAAGCACGGAGATCGAAGAAGTCGATCACCAGTGTGTTCAACAAGCTCACAGACAGCTTCAGCAGGGCCAAGGTTATCAAAGCCATAGTTTCCCATTGATATTGCTGTAGGCTACAGCTTGAACACTGCAACTGTTTAATTCGTAGCACGCGTTACACATGGGGTAAGTGCCATGCCTAAAACTGCCCACCACACAAGACATCTAGCATGAAAACTATGCAAGACAACACCCACCTGACACCAAGGCCCCTTGCCTTCACTGTAATGCACAGTGCTCACGGATTCAAATGCAAATATTTAAAGGCTAAGCGCGTGCACTTTTGTTCCCATCTTCTTCAGTTTATGTTGCATCGATGCAATTTCGGCTTTAACGCTTATATCAGACCCAACATGACCTTTAGCTGTAAGCTTGCTAGTGGCATGATGCAGCTATCTCTATTGATTGATATGTGGGGTTTAATGTCCCAAAGCCACCATACTATTATGATAGACGCCTAGTGAAGGGCTCCAGAAATTTCGACCACCTGGGGTTCTTTAACATGCACCTAAATCTGGGCACATGGGCCTACAGAATTTTTTCCTCCATCCAAAATGCAGCCGTCCCAGCCAGAATTCGATCCCGCGACCTGCGGGTCAGCAGGCGAGTACCTTAGCCACTAGACAACCACGGCAGGTCCAGTTATCTCGAGCATTTGCGTATGCTAGTTCTCATACCAAAAGTTTGAGTCTCGTTTAAATCCTTGAGCACTAAGTAAAATCTTGAGCAAGCCTCCTTCCACTACGTCACTTTCATACTATTTTTAACAAAGCATTTTCAAGCCGTACCGTGGGTTTCTAATAGAATAACTGAGAAGACTTATTTTATTTGCATATCTCTTGCATATTATTTTCTTTTATTTGCCATTTTTCTGTAGTGGACAAGATTTTTTGCCCACAACTAATGACACCGATGCTAGAATTTCTGCGAAACAAGCTCTTCAATGCTATTGGGTTAAAAAAACGGCGATAGAGGAAGGGAGGTCAGGCTGCTCGATCAGTATCTCATATTTCAGAGCTCCCGAAAATGGGAAGGGGTGCGCGCCTGTTTGGGGCTTTGTGGTACGCCTGCCATGATGCACTTGCTACGAATGTGGAATTTGTGCATGGATGAAAAGTGGTAAATGAAAGTCGAGTGTTGAGAAAAATTTTTCAAGAAGTACGTCTCATCACTGTATTCCCACTAAATATGGTATTGTATAGCGTCCTACGAAGTAAGGAAACTAACAAATGAAGCTCATTTTATGTTCAATGCAGTTCTCCCACGAAGCCCACATTGCAGGAAGAAACTTCTCATTTTTGTAGCAGGCAGTGCTGAAGGAAAGCACCCATGCACTGTCAGCATCACTTAAATCAGCCACTTGGCTCATAATATCAATCCACTTCATGATGACATAACCAGTCACACATTATAATGAAACATAGCATTTTTTTATTCATCTAACGAAAATCCCATAATTTAATGTGACAAAACACAAATAAAACAAAAAACAAACAAGGGGGAACAGGGGAGAATCGCTTGGGTTAACATTAAAAACGTGTCTTCTTAAAGCTTTTTTTTTTAGTAGGTGCTCGACAGCGGCACACAAGGTCTCAATACCGAAGAACAGGCAGGTCATCTCATGGAGGTTTTTCTGAGTCTCTGCGTCCTAATCATCGTCGTCATCCGTAAACTTTCACACAGCGAAGGGGATTATGTACACGAGAGAAAGGTGACGGAGACACGTAGTAGGAAGGCAAGACGCTCGCACAAGGATGGGCTCAATCACGCTTCCGGGTAGCCGTTACTGAGGTTGAGGTCCACGGAGTTGGTGAAACCCGGCGTTGTGGCCGATTGCGACGCCCGACACTGGACTTCGAATACCTCGTGGATGGCCTGGCGGAAGCATTGGAAGTTGTAGTCGATGAGCCCTGCGAGTCGAGCGCAAGTGTCAGTTGCGCGAATGTAGAGCGCTGAATACCGATTATCAGTTCTACGGAAGACCGCAACACAGCGGAAACTTTGAGATGGGCTATCCTTCAAATATTCTGATAAAAGTTCGGGGGAAGACTGAAGCCTGCAGGGATAGAAATTTTGTCAACATGGAGCATGTGTAGACAAATTTTTTTGTCCAATATAACAATTTTGTAGCGTGAAAGTGCAATGATGACCAGCACAGGTTTCTGAGAAAGAAAGGGATATTTACATGCATAAAGAGGGTGCCCGCAACCGCAATACGAATCAAGCTTATTTGTATTGTCAAAAACAGTAAAATGGTACAACAGGTGCACATGCAAGGTCCAAATGGTCATGCAATCAAAACTGCAGGGAAAATCAAAAATGTTTTATTTGGAACATTCACATACTGCACTTTCGAGACACTTTTCAGCTGCTTCTCTAGATAGTTGCCGTGCTGGTTGAGACTGTATGACATTGTCGCTAGTAAAAAACACACACACACACAAGAGAGATGGGAACACGATGACATGGGCAGGAGAACATCATACAGTCAGCAATACCAACTAGGCCAAGAAGAAGAGATTCTTTTCAAGTATACTTCTGGCCAAGATGCCTGTTAATTTTAGAGAGCTTGCAATGCAAGCATGTAAGTGTCGAATGCAAAGAAATCGTAAAAATGTCTATTAATAAGCTTGCCTATATCGCCGTTCTTCTTCACGAAGAGAATAACCTCATGTACTTCCTGCCGTCATTAGCCTCTGCTACCCAACAAAGGGAACTATGGCTTCTATAGCAGTGAGTATGGAACTGGTGCACGAAGAAACGAGAAAGTTGGCAAGAGAAAAGGATATCAGATGTCAAAGCAAGCAAGCGCTAGATTTACCGTTGCTTGTCTCTGCATTAGATTTTCGCTTCACTGGCGAGCCTCAGTTTCTCAAAAGCTCCCTGAATTCTTCATAGAGCTTCTTGTGTTTTTCCAGCATCACATTATTTCGTTGCACAGGTCGAAGAACTTTCAGCTGGAGCAAATTGTTAACTCCAGCCAAACACCAGTTCACCTGGACATGCCACTACTCCTCACTGTTCATGAGAGAACTTGAAACAAGTTAGTGCCCGTGCCACTATAATAAAGGATAGGTAAGTGAAGACCTTGTCCTTCACTGGATAGAGTCCGTGTGGTGTAGGCAGTCCAGTGCACTGTCATCTTTCCCATTCATCATCATGTTGGGCACATTTCGTTACCGTTAGGCTGACTTGGTGATGAGGCACCGAGGCTGTTGTGCGACTGCGGTACAGAACCCGTCGTGATCCTGGGTGGGATGATGTCTCCACAGCAGCCTCTCAATATTTGTGTGAACAAATCGTTCAAGGAAGTGGTTACGCCTTGCTCTGCGGAGTGGACGCGCTCGGGTGAGCCTGCGATTATGCTGATGGGGTGGCTCAATTGGGGCATCACCATCCACACTGTGAAAATGGATTGTGGACACTTGAGGCAAGCATCGCCGAGGACCTTGTGCATCGTTATTTTAGTAAGTGTGGCATCTCAAACACATTCGACGGCAAAGATGATGAGTAGCTGTGGGATCAGTTGTCTGACAGAGGAATTTTCGAAGAAAGTGCTGTTAGCGATTGAAGCGGTTGAAGTGGCGAATCCGAGTTCAATAAGCATCTTCTCTGAGATTTTTCTTACTGGTATTATATATGAGTAAAACTTTTTTTTTATTGATTTCAGGTCTCTAAAATTTCACCTTGTATTATGTTGGGTTTTCTATTGCATGTGGGTATTTACAGTATTCTGCTGATTCCTTCAGGTTGTCTTATAACAAGATTGTACTGTACACTAATCACATATTGGAGCATTACTGTCAATAACAGGTGTTTTCGATAAAGTATTAATCTAATTAAATTATATTACTTCGGCATCCCTGCAAAATGCACACCTTTTCAAAGTACAACTGACAAATACAGCTTAGTATAGCTAACAAGCTACAAATTTTCATGCAACTCACAGCAGACAACACATTGGTGCCGCCAGAGACGTGCTCACCTTGCTTGTCGAAATTCTCGTCCCTAAGTATGCAGACGAGGGCGAGGAACCGATTGACCTCCTGCAGGTAGAGCACTGTCCCATTGTTCAGCTTTATGATGCTGGCAGACTCGCTGTCAAAGGTGCTCCCATCGCCATCCGCTTGCAAGCTGAGGAAACAACAGCAGAACAGTCAGATGTTGAACACAGTCTGATCGCCATCACATGACAAGAATGCTGCAAGTTTGAATAGGACGATTTCAAGTATGGGTCATGTGTGCACACCTTACTTGTTCTACTGTGAAGTGCAATAAATGATGTACTACTGTTACAATAGAACCCATTAACTGAATCCTTCTTGAACAACATTGCTGCTTAAATAGAACTACAGCCTCTAATATGATCGGTTTCGTACTTGATCTCTGTAAACCTCTTTATCTCTCAATAAACGAAACACCTCTTAAAGGGAACACATTTTCCTGGTCCCTTCAGGTTTCGCTTCACAGGAGTGTACAAAATTATGAACAGTCGCATAAAGGGAGAATCATTTTACATGCTGAAGATAGCTGCATTGCCTTCTTTATATGTGCTCAAGGCTTGACTGCGTGTTCCACGAACATAGGAGATTTTCAGATGCATGTCAAACAAATGTTTCCACAGGCCTAAAATGTAAAAATATGTGGATGTCGACAACGGGCTTGTCGGCTATCTGAAGTTAATACATGTAAAGTGAGAGTGACATTAAAGCCAGAAAAACTCGATCACAGAAGCACATGAACTGCCAGGAGAATAAGCTTTCCATTATAGGAGGGCATACCGTATCTATTTTTGTAATTTTCAACCTCGGAACACACAAGTTTTTATTGTGCAACTGCGAATATTTGGTCAGCATTAGATTTGAGTCAAATAGAGAACTTTTTCTTCTCAGATGGTATCAGAGAGTTGTCATACAGCGGGATCAGCACGAATTTTTATTGTGTGGCCATGGTTTTTAATCTATTATTTTTATAGCAGCTTTTCCAAGATTAAACTGATTTATCTTAAAATCTAGGTCATCACAAAAACAAGAAGACGCATAATCAAGTTTCATCTGCATCTACATCAGTGGCTTGATTGCATCAGTGTGGTAAAACATTGACATGGGAAGTATGCATCGGCTTCGACGTTTATTATTATCGGTGTGCAAGGCCGTTTTGAAGTGCTCGGGAATCGCCGTGATAGTGATTGTGAACAAGCACGACTATGCGCGTGTTCGTGTGCCGGCTTCGAGAAAAGTGTTGGAGCGACGGGGACAACTTGTTGAACCACAGAGAAGCGTTGCAGATTGAACACCCAGCCACGCCCCGACGCTTCGTAGCGGCTTCGATGACCCTGGGTTTGTTCTGGACTCGGCATTGCCCCACCTGTCTCGGGATTCGGTGGGGAGCAACGTTGTTACAGCCGGCTGCTGTTCCCGTCGTGGTGCGAGATGCTGTCCAGGGAGCTGTCCCGGTTTTGTTTGTGGCGCCTTTCGTTATGCTGTTTTGTCATTGCTCCAGGCGTTCACTGTCATTTTGGGATGATCTGTGGGAGTTATCTGTCAGGCCGGGCAGTGCACCGGCACCAACTCGGGGAAGCATGACGTGCCCCGCCCCCTGACATTGAGAGAATACTGGTCAACTGTAACACTGATGCTCCAAGACAGTGCGGTATGAGTGGGCGGACCTTAACCGTAACTCCCCTCTCGCATAAGGTTAGTTAAGGTTTCCCTCTAGCATAAGACCGCATGGGCGGTATTATGCTAGAGGGAAGTGAAGGGTGTGTGTTCATAAGGTGTGCAGTCTCGTGCCTGTTGATGTGTACATTAAGTGATCTCTTTTTGTCCTTTAGTGATCTCTGTTCTTGTCTGGCTAGCCTGCGCCCACATTTTCCCAACAGGCTTTATTGCGTAGGTATCACACAGCACAGGTATGCTGCACAGCAACGGCTCAGAACACAGCACCTAACACATAAAATTTTATGTTCAGCACATATAATCTTTGGGTAATACGCACCCGTAGATAGATGAGATGTCAATAATGACATCGATCATGTCGCAGCATAGCTCGTACGACTGCATGTCCACAGGTGAGTTATCAGTTGCAATGTACATTTTGGTCACAACATCAAACAGGAATGCCTTGTCAATCCCTGAATTCTGAAGAAAAGTAAGAGAAAAAAGATGTAACAACAGGAACCGTCATTTATTTTTGCAGAAGAGCATAACATTCCCAACAAGCTTACAATAATAATAATAATTATTATTATTATTATTGTTGTTGTTGGGATTGAACACTTCACAACCACAATCTGGAGCCCTAGTGAAGGGCTCCAGAAATGTTGACCATTTAGGGTTAACGTGCACATAAATCTAAGAACACATGAGCCTCAAGGATTTCGCCTTGATCAAAAATGTGGTTGCTGCGGCCAGAATTCGATCCTGCGGCCTTTGGGTCGTCACTCGAGCGCCATAACAAAAACATCGTGGCAGGTTAGCCTCCAACAAGCTCATCTTGCCCAAATAAAGCACACAATCTTTTACCTCAACTGCTCTATGTGGAAAACACAAGGTCTGAACATTAACTATATAAACTAAATGCTTTGAACCATTACGTGTATCTGTGAATTTTTATTATTTAAAAACAGCTTTTGAAAAATAAAGCCCCATGTTTACAATAGGCACATAATTGACTCGTGTATGATCTACTGACAAGTGAACACTCACCGAAATGAAAATGTTGAGGAGGTTTTCTAACGTTGGCAGCTCAGGGATTAGCTTCTGGAGGACCTTGCTGAACGCCTCGAAAATAGAGTGATCGTATATGCTAGTGAGATAGAAACTGCAGAAAAGAGCAAAAGAGAGACGTGCAGGGCATTCAATCAAGAATATTTTTTTTTTGCACATAAGGAATGACAGAAAATTGTATTCAGTGTCTATTACCAACACTAACAAAAGCAAATTTCAGAGGCTCATATATACCATCAAAAATCTACTAGTCTCAGTCTAAACCTAAATTACAAGGCCAGAGGAAATGGCGGTTCCGTAACTTAAAGGGTTTTTCTAAGCGTTTAGTACTTAGACCCGTATGAACCAAGATTATATGTAAACTGCCTACAACAACGCTGCATGAATGTTGCCATTAGCAAGCTTGTGATTCTACTCGCTTCATGAACGCGCGTCATTTTATTCCTGCTCGCAAACAGTGTGCAGAGTAAACGCGCAGTTTTCACTTGGCAAGTGAAGAACTTGTTCTGCCAGAAAATGCTTCAATGTAAAGCATAGTGAAAAATTAGTTCTGATGATAGTTACACATTACTTTAATAATCTCAGAGCATTGAGTGAATACTCTAGGGTCGGTGGATATGCAGCGTCCAATGAATGACCACACGCGGCTGCTTTTTTTTCTTCCATTTTCTGGTAAAATCAGATAGCTATCGCTACTTTATACAGCATTATTTGAGGTCACGATGATTATATGCATGTCTGCATCTTCATATTGAAGTGCATGAGTATCTTCAGCTGCTGCGAAGGAAGGCCAAAGCAATAAGCTTATACAACTGTAGGTGCCAGAGGTGAAATCATTGAATTAACACATGCAGTTTGCAAAAACTTTCAGATTGTGCTCTGTGCAACACAGAGCAGCCGCTAAAGCGAAACAGGAGGTGTTTGGCAGCGGTAAAGTTAACGATCTAAGGGCTTCAAGATCGACCAGGTGAATAAATACTGGCAGAAGTGGCACAGGTGCGGGCTACTGTGGGACATATGTATTGGTGCGTCGCATCACACATTCTTCAGAGCACAGTTCCTTGATTCATGCACAGCTTGTGCCTGCACCCAAGTGAACGTTGCCGTACGACAAGTGATGAGCATCGGCATCAATCGAAGACGTGCAGATGTTCTCCAGTAGCACCAAAGGCAACCTTCTTTTACCCTATTTCAAGAGGGTGAGTTAAATAACTTTACTATGTCCACAATAGACGCGAGTTGACTGTTGCAAAGTTCGCCCGTGTACATCACATATCTTGCGGTTTTACCTCTTGGGGTTTCTCTGTTCAATGGCCTAGCTAGAAGTGGGACGTATCAGAATATAATTTGGCACTCTGGGAACCTTGTTGAAGAAGAAGGTTCTCAGAGTGGTTCGTGGTATTCGATGCTGATGGCCAAGACCAAACTGTTTGCCGCTGCACTCATTGAAACAATTTCACCGACAACACTGGGTGGCTTCACTGATTTAAGCAGCGCTGCACCATCGTTGGCAAAACCATTTCTGGCGAAAGCGAAGCTGTCAGCAGCGAGGACATCCAGCAGTGAATGACGAAGAAGTGGTCGGAAATATCCGGGAAGCTTTCTCCCACAAAGATCTTCAACGCCTAGCAAGACATGAAGACGGACACAGTGGCCAACTTTTTCCACATGGCAGGATTCAAGACGGCAGAACTTGCGGAAACCAGTGAAGACGGCGACGAAGAGCTCATAGACGACGCGTTTTGCGAGTTGTCGTCTCTATTCTTGGCAGCAATTTCACACGAAGGTTTCCGGACAATTTCATAGAAGTGGACTGCAATGTCCAGGCCGTTGCGAGCCTCGCTGACGAGGGCATAGTACACTCATACCTCGTTAAAACAATGTCGAAGGAGATCCACAATTATTTCGTTATATCCATTTTTTCGTTAATTGATTATAACGGTTTGTGGCATTGTATGCTCAGATGGGCGCACATCTATAAGCATGCAAAGAAGGAAAACGCCTCGCGGCCCGATGTACCGCTATGCGACGGAAAATAAACACATTCGAATCGCATTAATTCGAACACGCTTAATTTGAACTTCTTTCCGGTTATTAAAACTCACGCTGTGGTCTTGTCAAAGCTATGTGTAATCCAATGGGCAAAAATGCCCTGTAATTCGAACCCACAAGCATTTGCGACGGTTAATTCGAACATACCATTCTCCGAAAATGCTCTCAGCACCATGCCCAATCCTGCAGCAGCACCTCTCAATGCTGCGCGCAAGGAAGGAAAAGAAAGAAAGGAAAGAAAAGAATGTGGTGGATTGTTTGCTCTCTCTCAAGTGGCGATCTGTGCCACGCTTTTCTCTTTTTCGTCTCTGCACGTAGAGACCCTTCTCCTTTCAAGGCCGCACACGGAGAGAGAGGAAAAAAAAATGCTGTTGCAGAGAGTTGGCTCTCTCTCTAATGCCAATCTGCTTCTCTCCACGTGGAGACGCTCCTCCTTTCTTGGTGCAGAGGGTAGCAGCGGAGACAGTCGTTGCCATCGACTTAGCTGCGCGCTATTATGCTTTGCAAACAGCATGCGAAATTGATCGACTCGCTGCAAGGCAAATGTGTGCAGATGCGCATCGCCAATTACTTTAGTTAATGACGGATGTCCTCTGATTTGTGAATAAAATGTGTCTTCTGAAGCTTCCCCATTGTGTGTTCTTAAGTGAGAGGGAAATCACTTTGCACCGCCAAGCTGCTTCTCGGTCACGTGACCCTCTCAGCGCTTCCTCAATCCTTTCCACTGGCTGTGTTAAGAGGACGACTCTCTCGGCCGCATGTGGCATGGTTGTAAGGCCGGTGCGGGAGTTTTGAAGAGACACGCCAAATGAGCATCAAACTCCGCAGAAAACGATGTACCTAACACACTACGGTCATTTTTTTTCCTTTTGATAGACCATTTGACAGACTAATTTGGTTTGTTATATCAATTTACCGGTCAATATTACTTTGTTACAACGAAGTTTAAACTGCATAGTTCTCAATGGAGCTTTCAAGGGGAATTCCATGTACTTCGTTACATCCACTATTTCGTTTTATCTCGCTACATAATAACGAGGTTTGAGTGTAGTTGCAATCGCAGGGACCCAGGATGCCCAGGTTGGCAGCTCATGTAACGAGGAGTATTTTCTGGACGAGCTGCTGGCTACATTTTTTATATATCAATATCAACTAATTCGCGATCACCTTCGAGTTCGATATATTCGTGTTTGACTGGATTCTAATAATGGGAGTAACTGCTAGAGACAAGCTTTTGATTCGGTGGCAGATAGCGACTATCTTATGTGCACTGTTTTGCATATTGCTAAACCTTTTCAAGCATTTCGTAGGTGTAAGGTAGAAGCAGATTTTGAATAAATAAAGCAACAATTTATTTTCAAATATTGAGATCGAAATCTTATGTTAAACTGTTAAGGTTTGCACCCCTGAAAAGTGTACATAACTTTTTTTTTTGCTGTCTTTTTACGCACTGCAAAGCAGTTGTAAAGTTCAACAGAGTGAAAAATCCAGAATAACCTACATTAAACAGCAACTTCTTCAACAGATGGAAAAGTAAAACATAATTACTAGTAAATATACTAAAGAATAAAGAACCTAATTTCATTGCTTACTGGTAATCATATTACCAACGGTGCTCACATAAAGTTGTCCATACACATACAGCTGCTGAGAACTGTGCTAGAGCTGTTTAGCTTATTACGCTCGATTTGCCGGGTAAATAATCAGTTGTGCATCACCATTTCAACAACACAACAACACGAAGCCTGACCATGTCTACGTACAGGTTAGTTTCTTTTTTGTTTACTTTCCTTTGTCTGCAGAGCAGGACACTGCTCGCTATCAATAGAGCGGCTTGTATGACGGCAAGCTCACGCGACAGGCTGAGCTTGCCGTCACGTGAGGAGGCACCAAGATTAGACCTGGAAAAATTTACACATCCCGCAGCATCGAGCCGCTGGAAAATGATTCAGCCTGCCCGATAAGATATGCCAGACAAACTAACTGTTGTGCTTCTTTTGAGAGTGCAGTCTATCTCGGAAGCCGAGATTTGCACAATAGTGTATCTGCTTGACTGACAGCTTTCACAGTTGTGAAGTGGAACAGATGTGGTAAGAAATTAATCCCCCCCCCCCCCCTGCCTCCCGTCTCGCATCACGAGCAGCACCATTTTCTAGCAATGAACATGACAGAGTTTGCCCCACGTCTGACCTCGCTTTAGTTAATCACTTAAAAAGAAATGAGAGCCAAAAATGGAAGTTTTTTTTCCCCAAAGTAACGTATTTTTGTTTTTGTTTGCTTTCACAAGTTTAGCTTTTCTTAGTTTATAAAAAAAACTGAATATTGTAATTAATCTTGAAGCCGGTTCAAGAAGAGCTCATAGTCTAGAGTCCCCTGGACATTGTCACCTGGCTGCTTGCCACTGCACTTCACATAAGGACTTCCCTAAAGCCACATGCTCAAAATAATCACAATGGCCAAGTTCCTATGACGGAAGAAATCATCTTAAAAAATATACTTTTCCACGTAGATGAGCTTTCTTTTTTGACCTTAAAATGTATTTTTTGCAAGATCCATTTTTGGGCAACTTCCTGAGTTTGAAAATCATGTTTTTTTTTACTTCCGATAGCTCGATCACGATAAAATTTTGCCCGCATTTAATGTAAAGCAATGCGAGGTAATGATGGCTCAGAACCAAAAAGGTTCAGTGGCAGAAAAAGCTTGCCCATAAAGAGCTATACTTTGCACATTCTCATGGAAGGATGAATGAACTTTATTTGGTCCTTCACGCGGCATAAAACAAAAGCGGTGCAACTTACTGTAAAACTAATTACATAATTGAAATCGGCTTATGAAGGCAGTGGTAATCATCAGAAACGAGCAGGCAAAGGAGACAACAATGTACACACAATGCAGCCGACTCCAGTAAGAACACTTTATCTCACCACTGCGTCACTTGTAGCGATAATGCCAAACCACATGAGTGGGATTGTGCATGGCACAAAAACTATACTACAAAGAACATTGATTCGACAAGTTCGCTGATGGTTTTCAAAGGCCTTAACAAGCTACATTCAGGAAAGCTTGTGTGGGGGCTAGTTGGAGCATACTATAGGTAACTTGGCAGCGCTACCTTCACCTGGGTACGAATTCATAAGCGCTACCTTCAGAGGGTACGAATTCATAAGAGTTTCGCACTGTTAGGGCTCTGGAATCCCTTAACAATGCAGCACTTCATAGAACCTTGGCAAAAGAGGCACTTGGCGGTGCTGCCAGCATTGTCTTCGCCTACCACAAAGAAACATGAAAAACATCTTAACATAACAGCAAATACCTTCTCTTCTCTAAAGCATTGCCCAACGTCATTTCAGTCGCACGTTTGGCACGAGTGGAATCACTACAGGTTGTTTCATAACACCAATGTACCAGTGTTCTGGAGCACATTAAGCTTGCCCCTTGATTGCGGTGCTTTTTCAGGCCGACTAAACAAAGCTTGATAGAATGCGGTTAAAATACTTTATTTGGCAGTTTACGAGCTCTAGCTACCATTATGGTAATTACCTCATTAATGAACAAAACCTAATTATTATTATTATTTATTAATAAAGATACCTGCAGCACCCGAGGGCATTATTGCAGGGGAAAAATACACAACGTAAAATATGCTTACACAAAAACGACTATTCAATTCAGACTGCAAATGCTGCTTGTGGTGCTATTTATAGACTTTCACTGCCACAACTATTGCCATCGCATGCAGTAACCGGAGTCGCAGGCATTTTCCTACCAATAGAAGATGACTGAACGTAGATAGAAAATTTCCGTTTAAAATTTTGTAGCGCTTTCCAGAGAAACCACTGCATGGTTGGGCACTAAAGACATTCTTATTGTTTCGACACAAAGCAGAAATGCAAAATACGGTAGACAGTCCATTTAACCTTCTATCCTGCTTGCCTGTGTTTGATCTCTAATAATATTTGAGGTTTTACATTCCAAAACCATGGTATGATTATGAGAGACACTATAGTGCAGGGCTCTGGAAAATTTGACCATCTGGTGTTCTTTAAGATGCATTGACATCACACAGTACAAGGGCCTTTACCATTTCGTCTCCATCAAAATGCGAGCGCCACAGCCAGGATCGAACGTGCGACTTTCGGGTCAGCAGCCGAGCACCCTAACCGCTACACCACCGCAGCGGAACGTTTCCGATCTCTCGATATACCTACCATCACTTAACTGATAAATGGTCACTTGTTTTTTGCATTACATGCCCTGCAGAGCTCCGCTTTTTTTTTTTTTTTTTGAATGTCAATCTGGATATAGTCTACCCACGTTTGTCCTCTGGTCGACGATGCTGTCTTTCTATCTTCTAGAGTTCCATCTCATTCCATTCCATCTCACGCTGTGTGGTTTCTAACTTTTACAGTTCCTTCGTTATTCTCCAGTTTTCTGCCTCATATGCTGTCACACTGGCAATATGCAATGATTGCACATTTCCTGCTTTAGGCACAACGGCAGTTGCCTGTCACGAGTAGGGACTGTCTACCATATGTAGAATATTCCATTGTTATTCTTGAGTGAATTTCCTTCATGAGATACGTAAAAGACCTAAGTATACATACTCTAGAACAAATTCTAGGGTCCGGTCGCTGGGCTAGCATGATGTTACTTTACTAATGCATCTGTCCTACTCTACATCAACTAATCAGCTGTTCTCCTGCCTCTGCTTCTTTGTGTGGGTTGTTTAGTCCACAATGGCTGCACAGCAAAGAAGGCACCCGGCTCACCTGAGTTGGACAACGTCGAGGCCTCTGTCGGCAAGGTCGTCCGTTGCCCTCTGGTGGATGTCCCTCTGGATCTCAATCTTGTGGTCGTCCGATAGGCCATCCACTTTGTGAATGAAGACCTCGATCTTCAAGTCTGGGTTTGCTTTGGTTGCCATCACTACAGTCTTGTTCAGCTTCTGCAGTGCCTCCATATAGTCATCCTGCAAATTTCGGTTGTCGAACCATCGTGTATCTGTATCAACTCATTCAAACGTTTTGATCTTGTAGGTTCTGAGGGTCGTGTTAGCACCTTTGGCTGTTCAGTGAGCTCAGCAATCATGGCACATTTAAACAGAAATACACTAAAACCTCGTTAATTCGAAGTCATTGGGGCCCCGAGAAATTTTGGAAGTAAGCGGGTTTTCGAATTAACAGAACATTCAAAATGTGGGATGCAAGGAGCTTAGAACTGTACAAAGTAATCAGTGCTCATTGTTTGCTGTGCCGGTTAGCTTGCGGCTCCAAGGAATATGTTTTCCAGCAATACCTGGTCTTAATTTTGCTGCAAACGCAGCGAAACGGTGGGCCTCACTGCTGCCACTGAAAAAAAAGAAGTCTGCTATCGTGATCAACTGAAATGTGCGCTTGCGAAAAACAAGACATCTTCACTGCAAAACAGTAGTGACACGCGAGCAGCCTGTCGCCTGCACCTCGCTGCATCAGCACGTCATGATGCTGACCATTGACACATTCTTTCTGGTATGATTAGGAATTTAGCAACAACCAGTAGACGAAACTCGAGATGTGCCCTGGCTGGAAAAATGATCCTTTAAACTTTCAAACATAGTTTTGGAAATAGGTGTTGCTGGCATAAACTTCGCCAGCAGTGCAAAGGTGCGAATTGCTGGAGCAACCGGCAATCGGAAGTTCGCGTACATCGCGAATTCCTCCAAACTGTCCTTTATTAATTTCTTTACGATCCCAGAAAGAATGAGTGAACCATCACCCGCTGACGTTCCTAAAAACATGCAATATCCTGCCCGCGCGTCACCGATGTATTGCAGTGAAGCACCTTTAGTTTCCTGCAGGCACATGTTTTGGTTGACCACGAGACCGTTTTCTTCTTCTTTTTTGCACTGGAAGTAGCTAGGCTGGGGTGCTTCAGCTACCACTAATTAGTATCGCTACGTTGCGTTGCCTTGTGGCTATTGAGAGCCGTCGTTTCAGCGGTTTGCGGCGAAATCGTGATAAGAAACTGGTGCACTGCACCCAAAGTTTTCTAATTAACCGGGTTTTTTAATTAACTGGTGCCAGCCGCCGCTTCAAATTATCCACTCAACCTTGCATTACAAATTACGGGACCGCGGACATCCTTAGAATTGAGCAGGATTTCGAAATAACCGAGTTCGAATAAACAAGGTTTTACTGTATGTGCGAGCAAAATTTGACTAATTTCCAATTACCATGACTAAATGTCGCTTCTTTACTGTGCTTACATGTTATTGCTGGGGACATTGGCAGAAAAAAGGCCTTTTATTTCTTTAGCAATTTCACCAGTCAACTCCTTTTTATGCCTACTAATTTCAAAATTTCTTCTAACCATCTAATGGTTGACCGCATGTAACCTTCATATGGCACTTAAGCATTAACTCTATTAGTCCATTGGTAATCTGCCTTATGAATTGCACTGTCTTCATAGCTTCATTTTTTTTCTCGTCTTCATGGAGCCCTGCAATACTTTTTGAGGATGGTCAGAAAACGCTGCTGATTGGTAGTGGAGGCTCCCGACAACACGCGAGCCAAATATTGTAGCGCAGCACGTGGCCTAGAATTCACAATAAATTATCAGTCAGCTAAAAATTGCTTTCTCTTCTTTCGACAAATCATGTTATATGCCCAAAAATCACACATCAACGACCCATCTATCAGCCATTGGCTGATTTCAACATGGGGTGCTCGCTCATTACAGAGATCGCCGCGGGAGGCTGCTACTTGTTCACACGTGTGCGCGCGATCACACTGAAAAATCCACGCATTCGAAGAAAAAAAAAGTGCTCAAGGTCACGAAGCACACGTGACGTTTTTTCTGTGGCCCTGCCATCCCTCCCTGCTTAGCGTCCAGTGCTTTCGTCAGGACGAGAGAATGAAATTGCGACATGCAACAAACCTTTGTAACTCCACTCACACTGGACGGATTCTTAAAATTTTTGTGGTGTTGAATTCCTGAGGCAATAAGCTGTTCTAGTAAATTCATTCCATGGTTACCTGAAAAAGTGTTTCAGGGGTGCTTTAATCAACTGAAGATCGGCTACCCTTGCCTGCTCACTAACCTACATTGCAGTCTTAACAGCACCCCCAACATTTTTCATTAATGTGTTGTGTGCTCTTTACTTCCTTCGTAAACGTCTCTGATGATCTAATCAAGAAGCTGCCCCATTAGTTAGCACAGCAAGTACAGATGACAGTACCACACGCTAGCACCAGTATCACAACGCAATTTGGAAGCAAATTCTGGTGCTTTATATTACAAGATCAAATTATGAGGAAAGGCCTAGTAAAAGACTCGAGACTTGCTTTTACCATTTGAAGTTCCTTTAAGTGCCCCCAGCGCATGGTACTGGAGCATTTTTGTGCTATGTCATTATCACAGCATTGCTGCTGGGGCAATGCCCCAGCAGTGATGTTGTGATTGAGGCATGACCCCTCGAAATGAAGTCCAAGGACCAGGTTTTAAAATGTGAGCCATCTAACTTGCAGCAATACATCATCATTTTGGCTATTTTTCAAACAAAGTGCTGTCTTAAGCATTGAAACGCTAAAGTGAACTGTCCCTGAAAATTAGAACAGAAAAAACTGGCAAGGCAAAGAGTTGCACGGCTAGCAAGAGAGTTGGAGTTGCTGACATGCATGTTTTGGAGGCATCAGAGGTAAAGTAGTGAATCAGTATTCCAATATGCCCAGTGTAACAAGCATTGAAAGCTGGGCGCGTTGGTATGGGTGTCATTTTAATCAGTGAGGGATTAATGCAAGTAAATGGCAGCAGTGACGCTACCAAAATCTTCTAACTTAGAGCAATTTCGGGGGCAGTAAGCTTTCATTTTGGAGCACTTTGGAGCAGCGAAATTTTCTATTTTGGAGCAAACTGGAGCAGCTAACTTCACATCCTGGAGGAGATTCAAGTTGCATTTACATTCAAGGACATGGATGATTATTTTTGGGCTCTTGTGTTGAGCTAGAAATATTTCGATTCAATATTATGGAGCTTAGGAGCATTCCCTATTTCAGTTGACGATGCATGAATTGTGGCGTCATGATGTTGAGCATTCTGGAAAAACTTGTTCAGTGATTACTTTTGTATCAAATAAACAGAATACCGGTTGAATAAAGTTGTACTTCATGAAATAACATTCTAAATACACGCATGTGGTCATCAGCAGATATGGTGGACAAACGCTGTGACATACAACGCTAGACACACACAGTCCCAACTGCATTTCCCCAAGATGACTTGAGGGATAAAGACAGGTTATTTTTATTCACAACCGATTATTGCTGCTGGGCATAACATGACAGCATTTAGCTAGTCTCGTAAAGCCAACCTTCTCTGGCACTCATGTCTTTGAGCTGAAACTACACGATCTAACAAACTTTGTTTTCCTTTCGCAGTGATGTCTTATGTGGCCAGGGCATTCTGTCTATACTTCAAAAACCCTGTATAGTATTGTTCCCAGGAAAGCAGTGCATAAAGAAAAAAATCTTGACTTGAAGGCCACCTTGCTTTAATTGTGATAGCTATTACATGAACATTCTCGACTGGTTTTTGCTGTTGCCAGGGGCGTAGGCAGAAATTTTTTAAAACTTCTTTTTGTTCTGGGCAGTGGGGGGGGGGGGGGGGGGAGGTGCACACCTTGATGTGAAGGTGTGAAGGGGGCCTAGCAGGCAAAAGGCCATTTTGCACTATGACATGGCAAAAAAAAAAATTCGAGACGTGCCCCTGTCCCAAATGCCCCCTCCGGCTACGCCAATGGTCGTCGCTGTCATGTTTTGTGTAATGTCCCAATCGGTAACACCCCCCCCCCCCCCGCACTGTGTGTTTACAAGCAGGTAAAAGCGCGAGCGAGGGCGATGAACACGGCTAAAGCAGAGATACAAAGCAACCTATCTTCTTTGCACGGAGGCTGGATGCGACAACATCCCCCCGCGTGCCAGGTCTGCCATCGATTGTTATTCAAGCCAAGAAAAACGTGCCGCTCGTGTCTAAACAGCAGGAGTGAACTAGGAATGCAAGGGGAGCGTTATTATGAGCTTGTGATAACTGCAGCGTGCACTGCCACTTCGGCAGGCATTAAGGGCCCCTAGTATACGAGGGGTCCACCCTTCTATCTTGCACTCAATGCGAACAGACTGTGCGAAAAGTGCTTCGCTTTCTAGGGTGGCCATATAAGGGCATGCACTGAGCCTTTATCACAAGGCAGCCACACCATCATCGCACCATTTTGAACGTCCAGTGGCACCGTTCGTGCTGTACAGATAGAATCACATACACTTATCTAGAGCAGCAGAGCGCGTGCCTGTTCACACTGTTGTTGGCCCCGGCTTCTATCGCATGTTAGCTGCAAGCTTCTGTTTATGCTTAGTCAAGAGCCTAACATGAAGTATGACCATGTTTGATATCATTTTGGAGTCTCTCTTTACATATTTCTTAAGAAAACAGCAGCTGGAGCAGCCGGCTGGGCACTCTAGACAAGTCTGATTCCACCTGTACGTGCATGAGCGTGCACAAGTCGTTCCGGGGGTCTCTAGTTATCCAAGTAGCTGTACGAATATTGAACACCGCGCGTGCAATAAGTTTTTGCGAGTGTACCGAGTGCACGGACTGTCGAAATGGTGACTCCACCACTAGCGCTCCCCGTCGATGACATCAGGCCTTGTTATTTGGTATAACGATTCGGTATCGCATTCACCGCTAAGTAAGATCTTAGCTTAAGTGAAACTAAAAATTGTATCTTTTGGACCCGGCATCGCGTAACTCAAAAGAACTCTGGCTAAAGGGGCAATGATCACTCCAGTGGCCAAAGAATTTTTCGTGCTGTTAGTTATCTAAACACAAAGCAGAGGTTTACAAGTAGCACAGAAAGTTCATGAGCAGTCTCATTATAACTCGAGATTTCACGCACCAGCGACTGCGCCCTTCAAGCGACGACGCCTCCCCCCAAAATGAAGCAATGAATGCAATGTCGTGATATTCATTTCTTTTTTTCTGTCTTTTTTTTTAACTGTCAGCTATTGACCATGGAAAGGCAGAAATGGACGTGTAAAAAGGTGCAGCTGCTTCACAGTGGGTCTTTCGACTCCAGTGCTGCCAGCGATGGCCTCCCTACTGAAAGCTACACGTATTAAAATCTAATTGCGGCTGCTCCGACCAGGAGGCATGCTTTTATTCATGAGACGACACTTTTTTTTTTAAGCACACAAAAATTTTGAATGCAACCAGAGTAATCTCGAGTTCGAAACAGAAGGGTCTTTCACTGCAACAGCGATTACAATTGTGGATGTGCTAGTGGAAGGAATTATGAAAAAGCAATTCTGAATGAAGATCTATGAATTAAGTATATTAAAGAAACAGTGCCAACACATTTCCACAGTTCACGTGTTCTTCTGAGGACTCGAAGCACAGAAAATTAGATCGAAATGCCCAGAAGTAGACGCAACAGATATTCTGGCGGCACGCGTGCAGTTATTAGTGAAAATTGCTTTAATTACGTGCTGTACAACTCTTTGAACTAGCTATCACCAGGATTCCTTCAACGGATTACGTCCGCCAATGAATCACAGCCACTTTCACGCTACCGATTGGACTAAACGTCACGAGCCCCAGTGGAGAGCGCGTTTTGCCGTTAAGCGGACTTGCACAACTGAAGTTGCGTCGGCACGAAACATAGCATATAGCGTAGTGTATTATTTAGGACGCACGTGTGACCACTGTTTACTCAGCAGAATAATTCTAGGTACGTGATTGTGACCTTGGTGGCCCTGAAAGCAAGGTGCACGTTTTGACATGCCAGCACAACTATTGCTGGTGATAAACGCTCCCAAATCAGACTTTGGCGCAATTCGGTTGATATTATAAGGATGGAGCAGTAAATTTGATTTGGCACAGTTGGTGCACGAGTGGAATCACTGATGGCTCACCCACACTGTGAAAACAGAGAGCCAGCATTATATCCAGTTTGTGATGGGTAAATTGCAATAAACCTTTGACAATTAGTATGCACTTTATTTTGCATTTCAACATTAAGGACCTTATTCCCACAATCCTGTTGGATTCCTTCTTTTTCTATGATCATTTCCCTCTCTTCAAGCAGACCTCAGATTCACTGTTATATAGCTTCGAGCTGAGGATGACTTCGAAAACTGCCGGCACGATTACATAAAACCTCCTAAATGTTGCTTCATTTATTGAAAAAGCATTGCCAGTTCAATCATAGCTTTCCCTGCAAGTCACTTCATAACATGGAAGAAAAAAAAGCTTTCAGGGTTATTAAGAATAGTTGTCCGACATACTAGACCAATTAAATATTGCGTTTAGTGCTCCATTCTTTACAAGGCTTAAACACCCCCTTGTCCAAAGTGGCCAAGTGCAATTTGCGACGCATGCCTGTTGTGTAAAGGCAAGGGTACCTGAGCATCGATTACGAATACAAGGGCTCCCCAGCCATCGAAGACGTTCTTGAAGTCGGACACCTGGTCAACAAAGTCAACCTGGCCAGGGATATCCCAGATGTCCAGCTTGACGAATGAACTGTTCGATATGTCTGAAAAGAACAACAGTTTGTTACAAGCATGTATAGCAGCATGCACCTGCAAAGTAACAGGTGTTTGAGAAACTGAACAAACATGCTCAATCGCATGTGCAAACACTTTCTATGTCTGCACATCAAAAAATAAAAATGTGTGATACGTTACGCAATATTACCATGATAGGAACATGAAGTGCACTATACTGAGGGCTCTAGCTTGAAATCAACCCCAAGAGATTCTTCAATGTGATCTAAATCAAGGTACACGAGCATTTTTCCATTATGCAAGCTGCTTCTGTTTTCAGCCCTAGTTTTCTGAAAATAAGATACAATACATATCAAGCAATTGAATTTGTGCCCTAATACTTCATACGGTGGTTTTGGCACGTTAACGCCCCCCACTTCTCCCCAAAAATACTTCATGACAGAAAAAAAAATGTAACTTGCATGAACCTTTACCAACATGGCTAATTGGCATTTACCCTAATGCTTGACAGCGTGATGCTAAGCAGGCGTGAGCATCAATTTAAGTTGGCCCCAGTGGTAACAAGTCTAGTGAATTAACTGCTTGATTATTCACTTTACTTAGCTTAAAAGAACACCACCTAGACGGCACAGTTTCGGTCAGGCCTAAAAAATGAGATAGTGCTTTCAATGCCGGATTGATTACCCCTCGTTGTGCCACTATGTTGCAAGAGGAGTTTCCAAAATCCAATCGCTATGTGAAACCAAACTTTTATCGGGGGGCTTTAAGCATGCAATGCCAGAAGAACCCTATTTGACTGAAAGAATTTTCATAAGAGTGCTACTTAGTAGTGGACATCACTGCACACAACTGTGAGTGACAAAAAAAAAAACGGTTCGCCTAGTACTGACCATGTACCAAAGCTATATATTCCAATAATGTACCGCATGGCGGGACATATAGAAAAATGTTTTGATGCTTCATATTTGTGCACAATATACATAGGCTTCAAGCACATTTGATGCTATCCCACTAAATTCTATAAAGCATAAAACAAAGAAGAAATGGATTCAACACTTAACACTTCTGAAGCAGTAGATCCACTAGCAGCAGACCTCCCGATTATTTTTGATACCTAAGGTCTTTCACATGATCAGCCATATTAAAGCGTTATAGTGAGTTCGTTGTTAGTATTTGTGTGCAATGTCATGTCTTAGACACTTTATTTCAAGTTTGGCAAGCTGTTTTCCATCCTATGAGAAAAAAACTGGCTCAGCTCATAGTTTATACTAACTGAAGCTTTCTTTGAGGTGTCAGCAGTGCTCATTTAACAATGCTGTAAGTGCAATGTTCTGATCAGGCCAGATGTGCTCACCAGCTGTTGTGCTACTGTATTCAGAGCAGTGCACGCACTGAATTAAAGAGGACAGGTGATGTGATAAGCAGAGTCATACCATTCCGCACAATCTTGTTGGTGCTCTCCAGGAACAGTGTTTCATTCGGTGACATTTTGTGAAAAACCACCTTCTCGATGGACGATTTCCCGCTCCTGAAATACACAAATAAATTGCAAAGTGTTATCTCACGCACGCTAACTGAGCGCGTTCTGTGACAACAGTACAAAATGCAAAAATGCCGCCACAGAGACGAAGGTGACAAGGAAGGATTGAACAGGCGAATTCTGTAACGCTCACCCTTTGGACCCCATGAGGAGAATTTTTCTTTTCCTCGCACATTGAGTGGCATGTGTCGTGTCGCCCTCAACGTCGTCGGGTCCATAAGCATAATCACGCGGCAAAGACCCGACGTGGTAGTTCGACGCGTAGCCGTCTTCGTCCTCAGCGAAAGACTGAAACGACATTGCCAAAGCGCGGCCGTCAATGGACAAGTTCAAAATTCAATCGATCGCTAGATGCAACGAGACACTCTTCCGGGGGTGGGCAAACAATGTTTCAAACTGCAATAACGCCTCTCTTTTTCTTTTCCCTCCCGACTCGCAGCCCGCCCCGGTCACGAGCGGAGTCCTCGTGGTTCAGCTGGCTAGTACGGCAGCTGCGCACGGCTGGATGCCGTGTAAAGAAACGGAAAGAAAGAAGCCGGGACCGGCGCCGAAACAGAGTGGCACTGCAAAAACTACGCGTCTTCGGCGTTTGTAACCAGCGGCTACACGCAGGACGGCTACGGACGGCCCCTCCGCTCACTCGAAGCGGGTACCGCCGTCACCGACGTAAACGCCCGGGCACAGTCAAGCAGCGAGCGATCGAAGACACGGCACGCATGGGAAATGAACTACGGCTCCCAGTCGACCACAACGTTCCCATATGTGATGAACAAGAAAGAAACGGCACAGGAGCGAACATTACCATCAGCACAAACCGTCCGCACACCTAACCATCATATGACAGGCCAGGCTCTCCCCCACTTGGCCCACTGCGGCCTCACGTGATTTGGCGAGAGTACAAACATGGCGGCGCCCATGTCCGTGTAGATGCGGTGCGATTCTTATCGGGAACCGATGTCGTTCGAAACGCTTTTCGCGAGTTCTTCCTCGCCCCGAAAAATTCAGGGTATCGCACCGAAGACCTGAGGAATGGCCCATCACGGACGCTGGCTACAAAAATGTCTCAATTACAAACCTATGCGGGCGTGGTTTGTCGGAGTCGGGACGACAAGATTCATACTGCTTGCTCTTTTCGCCTTGATCATCATGTCGCTATTTATGCATTACTACATTTCAAAGGTAATTTGCTGCTATTGATTGATCGTATTTTAACATTACTCCGCTGCTGTGAGATGCCCTCTAATTATAACGCGAAACTGGCGTTTACATCGCTCCTCCGCACAGTTTGAGCGCAGTGCTAATGAAAACGGAACCCAGACATCCAATTGGAGTTATTACCCTTTCTTGAAAGCGAAAGTGCTTGTGTAGTCGCGCATTGATCTGTTTTTTTTTTCTCTCTCTCTCTCTTTTCTTTAAAAAAGATGTACGGTGTTTTGGTGCCGTGCTGGTGACTGGTTGCTTTTTCGCAGTAGCTGTAGGGAATTCATTTCGGATTTTGTTGCAGTTTGCGGGCACAGTGGATTCGGCGACAGACCTGCAGAGGCGCATCCAACTTGACGACATTCATGTCTTAGAGGACCTAAAGCTGAGAATAGAAGAATTCCTTCGGATCAAATTGTCCGTCAGCAGCGAGCTTCGAGACCTCGAAAAGAAGCGACAAAGACTGCAGGTATGTTAACGTTCATATTCACGCATTTACTGACAGGATGTAACACAGGCTGCAGCTGTGAAATAAAATTTAATGAACAAACAATGGGAACCAATCACAGCATAAGATAAACTACTTAACTGAAATAAAGAAACGATAAAGAAAAAGGAAGTCGGTGAAAAAAACCAGCTGGTTGCGAGCTACGTAATGAACAAAGCGAACGTCTCATCTTCGGCCGCCTTGACACTATCAGGCAGCATATAAAAGTTTATTTGTCACGCACCTTCAATGTTCAAGTTCACGCGATGCTTGGTGTAGATGAGATTCCCATATCCACGATTATGGCTGTGAGGGGTAGCACTGGGCAGAAAATGGATGGGAGACCACATTCTGAGGCAACTACTGCTTGCCCACTTTTCCTCAACTAGCCAATCAGCATGCCCTGAATGCGACATTATGGCAATATCTCGAACATACGATGCTGCCTCAGTGGTCTGGTAGCCAATTCGGAAGAGCTGACATGTGAAATACTAAGATGCCAGTTCCTCTTGTTCAACCTGTGACCATTTACTTTCATGCCAACTTTCGTCTCTTTGCTTTATCACTTCTTTATTAAATAAGTAAGTTACTCTGTGCATTGTTCAGTTCTCATTGTTTGTTTTATTACGACTGTAACAGAGAGAGTTGATCTCCTCAGTTCTTTGCCACGTTGTTCATGAGTGCAGAAATATTCGTTGTTTAATTTAATTTCTCAATCATAATTCTCCTCCACAGCATGGATAATTGGGCTAGCTGGTATCTGTTCAGCACTTGTTTTGTTTCCGTTTTTTCTCTAGTGTCTGCATTTGGGGGTGCGTCTTATTTTGTCAAAAATAACTCCTCATTTTGCTTGTACCACACTTGCTAACCCAACTTTTGCACATAAAATCATCTTAAACTCTTGTTATTAGTAACTGCTTGCTGTTAAGCATGAAATATGTGTTTTCTTGTGCTTTTTTTTTTTTGGCAGGCCGAAATTTTCACGTTGACCCAGAGTGTCGAAGAATCAAAACGTGGCTACACGAAAAACCGTCTTGAACTGGACCGCATCAAGCTTTCCCTAAAACAGGCAGCCTATGCTCGAGAGGAGCTGGAGAACCGAAACATACCTCTTCTCCGACCGCCTCTGAAGCTTCTAACGGGTGAAGATGCGCGGCAACTGTACCTGCCAAGACCAGCACCACCAGAGTGCCGGATGCATTCGTGCTTTGACTACTCACGCTGCTCCCTCACTTCCGGCTTTCCTGTTTATTTTTATCCCACTGACGACTCAGTCCCGGAGTTAAATGTGCGTGCGTCCCTCGCCCAGATACTGGACACTAATGTTCACACCACGTTTGATCCAAGCACAGCATGCGTCCACGTAGTAATCCTCGGTGGTCACTTGCCATCGTGGTCAGTGGCGAGTTACCTTCGCCAGCTGACTCATTGGAATGGAAGTGGGCGCAATCATATCATAATCAACCTAAGTGGAACCACGATTCTCACCGAAAAACACGTGCAGCAAGCCATCATCGCGCAATCATCTGCGGAGGCCGTGGCTTTCAGGCGGAAATTCGACATCACATTGACGCCGGCTCCTTCGGGCAAGGAACTGGCCCAACCGTGGGAGTCGGCACCAGTGATATTGCCTGCACGACGGCGGTACCTTTTGAGCTTTCAGGGAAGGCTTGCACAGGACGCCAACATTACCATTGAGGCCCGTGCGAATGAAATGATTGTGAACATTCTTGGTAAAATGTCTCGGGGCTTTGACAATGAGTTGAACTTCAGTTTCAGTTGCTTGGCGGCTGAAAATGTGTCTTCTGCGCCAAATGACTGGCTCCTGTGCGGTGACCCCTCTAGTCGCGCCCAGCTTCTGCGAGAGTCAACATTTTCGATTGTCTTCGCACCTCCAGCTGGCTTTGTGTCGACAGCCACGTTCCTAGTGCGCATCCGCGAAAGCATGCAAAACGGGGCCATCCCTGTCATTCTAGGTGGTGACGCCGTAGAGCTTCCATTCTCCGAGTTTGTCGACTGGTCACGCGCAGCGCTTCTGCTGCCACTGGCTCGGGTGACCGAGGTCCACTTTATCCTGCGCACCTACCTGGATGCTGACATAGTGGAGCTGCGTCGTCGTGGCCGTCTTCTCTGGGAGAGCTACCTGTCGACGACGTCCCGCATGATCAACGCTGTGCTTTCCCTCGTCCGCACGCGACTGGGGATACCTGCTCCGCCCGCACATGAGGAGCCGTCGCCGAGTGTGTTCAATGCCACTTTTCGCCCAGTCACCATTGAAGCTGCACCCAACACAGAGATGGACGAGATGCTAGGCCCTATTGAGCCACCATTTCCTTCATTGACGTACCAGAGGAACTTCAGCGTCACCCTGAATGATCAGGCAAAGGTGTGGAATGAAGATTTCGACCCACACACTATGTACCCATACAGGGTTCAAGAGCCTATACTCCCTTCCGAGGCAAAGTTCATGGGTGAGTGTTGATAGGATGTTTAATTTCATTTTGTTTACATCTAGAAAAATGATATGGTGGGAAAAAGACTCAGTGTCAAGTCATAAATTACTTATGGTATGCTTTGTGCTGTGTAGTACTAGTAGTAATGTGGTGCTGTGTAGTATCAAGGCATATGACATTAACTTGGCATGTGGACAGTATAAAAGGCCTTGATAAATTTTCTGTCCATGTGTCATAAATATCAATGAATTAGTGACTGATAACATTGTCTATTATAATAGATATGGTTTTATGAAAGCTGATGTATTGATTGGGTGGTGGGGATAGGATGTATGGATGGGGTAGTTATTGGGATGCGATGCTGAAATTATACAGCATGTAAATAAAGCTGAAGTGATTACATTTCCTTCACATCTGTTTAGAAATGTGTGGTTTGTAGTGGAGGCACTTTCAGCATAGCTGGTTAGCTTCTAAATCTTCTCTAACTATACAAAAAAAGAGAGAAGAAAAAAGAAAAAGATTGCGCCAGCTCCCACTAAAAAGAACCTTGTGTAGATGTGACGCGGTGGGCGCTAATGCTTACATGACTGTGGCGTTGACGCTGGCGCTTATTGCGGCGTTGCACAGGAGAGACCTGGAGAGGCGCAAAGCACGCCGTGATGAATCGGTGTTTCCTACTGGAACATGCCAATGACTGCTAATGGGTCATGAGAGAAAGAAGACTCCGATTGGTCACAGAGACCCGCAGTTCATTTTTAGTTGATGCGCGCTACAAACATTTATTGTTCAATAACGCACAGAAGAAATCTCCCACTGGCACTACGTTGGAGGCCAAGATCTAGTACCTATATATATATGGGGTGGCCTGTGAACGGTCGTGCAGCGCGAGCAGTCGGTTTTTTCAATAAAAAAACTCGCAAGCAGACACTTCCTGCGTCGGCGTTGCAAGGCGAGAGAGTAAGTGAGCGTAAAAGAGGAGAGAGAGGGGAGTGAGCGTTGGCTATCAGACGCTGCCTGCATCGCGTTGTGAGGCGCGAGAGGGAGGGGTAGGGGACGTGCATGCGCTGTAAGGGTAGTTACGCCGCACACCCGATTAAGCTCGAGCCCAAGCTGCTTTGCATCTAATAGCTTTATTTTCTCTTTGTTGAAGCATTGTAGTACACAAAGATGCTGAACCCTTCTGCTGCCTTGTGAGATTCCACAGAACTCATTTGCAATAAGTGTTCATGTGCTTCGCATTAACTAATTCACCCATTTGCTGCTAATTGCTAGCATTCTAATTGAGTGAAAAAGCTTCGGTCTCAAGTTATATCCACGAACCAGAACAAATTTTTTTTAACCAGGAACTTTCCTTTCTGAAAAATTCTTGTGGTTGGTCTTGTGGCTTTGTGCTATTAACAGCTAGTTCTCAGTTATTGCTTTCATAACTCGTGGGCCGCTTTACAGAATTTCACGAAATCCATTTGCAAGGGACTAATGAAAAATATACTAACAAGATATTGGAATGACAACTTTGGGTTCTTGGTCTGACAAAGACAGCATGGGCATAGTTGTAAAAGCCAACTTTAGCTTTTTAACAAAGAATCGTCCCAGACAAACAAAATTACAGAGATGATCCAGTGAAGCATAGCCACGGATCGTTCTGTCCTCATAGCCACTCTGTAAAGAAATGATTATTTTCTACAAAAAAAAATGGACAAAAGACATTTGCATGTTCCAGCCATGTAAGGCACCTAAAGTGGTGCCATTCTTTCACAACTGTGAAATTTCAAAGCTCCAGTAGACTTTTGAAATGTACATATGATAGGTTTAACAGTTCCCAATATTTTCTCTCTCCGAGCTATACTTTTGGAACTATTGATACAGTGAAAGCTCATTAATCTGACTTGTTAATGTAGAAAGTTGGATACTTCGGATGTGTTCACTTGACCCAGCGAGCTCGTAGATTATTTAATGGCATCAAACTCGTTAATTTAGTCACATTTGGCTGTATGGTGATTAATTTTGGCAGTGATTAGCAGCATGCGGATTGTGAAGTACCATAAGTGTGCAAAATGAAGAAACAAAAATGATATTGTTTGGCTGTGGGCTTTCAGAAATGTGTGGTCACCCACCCACCGTGGTGTTGTTAGTACATAATAAAGTACGAGTTCAGACCGTTTTCGGTAAAGACATCAGGTTCTGAGCTGCGTTCACATTGTGAGTGAAGTCGCAAATGGTGAAAATCACAGTTATTAAATTGCTCATATGCAACAGAATTACTAGATTTACATAATTGCTGGGAAAATAAAAGTGCATTGATGTAATGTATATTTGGCTACTTTTTCCTTGAGACTTTCGATAATTATGCATTTGCTTATTTCGGACATTTTTTCGCTGTCCCGTGAAATCCGAATCAACAAGGTTTTACTTTGTTTACATTTTCAGGCTCTAGTTTTGGCTTCAGGCCAGTTGCTCAAGGTGCCGGTGGCTCTGGAAAGGAGTTTGGTGAAGTTCTCGGTGGAAATGTTCCCAGGGAGCAATTCACTGGTGAGGGCTGCTTTCACAGCTGGAAACTTGTTGCCACCAGCTTAGTTCAGTAAAGTTGGTGTCGCAGAACACTTTTGGGTACCAGACATTTTTTTGCTGTCAAGACGCAAACAACTTAGTGTTGAAGGTGCACTGACGTCGATTTTCTAAGCAGAGTCTACTCCGCCATGCAAATCTCTTGTATACAGGGACCGCTCTGGGCAAGTGTAAACGTCTGTAAAAGCCAATATTATGCATTATTTTGACATTGAAGGCGATTTTTCGCATTGTGCACCTAGTCACACCAGCACTCGCGTGACATTGGGCTGCAGTGTGAATTCTGGCGACTTCACACACCAGTGGGGCTGGTTGTGATGACGTCATGTAGCAAGACATAAAATATGGCCGCTTGCACGTCACCCAAAGAACATTGAAAATGGCTGCTTCTGCATCACCAGCGAAGCTGCCACGAAAATGTCTCGAGGTCTTGTGTGAGTGCGTAACGTGGTCATCATGCCATGTTGTGATGTCAGGGTACACATGAAACCGTAACAGGCTTTTAAAGATTAAAGAAATGCAGGGATGGAAGTGCTGCTCCAATCACTCCAAAAGAAAAATGCGGCTCCAAACCGCAATTTTCGTTAGTAATCGCTCCAAACCTGCTTCGGAATTTCACTTAGAGAATTGAAGTGACAAACGTTTACTGTTTGACTGACTCGTAAGTCATCCCAGTGTACAGGGTTATCGGCTCTGATTAGGCTTGTGCGAATAGGGAATTTAAGGTTCGAAGCAAATAGTGGTTTTGGTCGAATAATTTCGAATCGAATTCCAATAGTACATACATATATCACATATTATACAGAAAATGGGACATATTTGTCATGACCAAACTAACCTGCACAATATTTTTCAAGTATTAAAACAAGGCCTCTGCAAATGCCTTTTTTTTTTCTTTGATGGAAGTAGCAATAACCTTTAATAGTAGCAGGATTTGACTTTTGGTAGAATGCTAGTGATAGCCTGTAAAACATTTCAATTTTTTATGTTTGATATTCTTAAAGCATATAAGTTGGTATAACAAGCTTTTAAATGAGAAGAAATGAATTGAGGTTAGGGTACTATCCTCACCTTGAAGTGGGGCTTTGCGGCAGTGCAGGTTTCTTTTGAATAGGTGCTTTCACGGCTTAGCATCTCTTTATCGCAGTGAAACCACCTGTGCAGGGTGTGATATCTGGACTAATATGCATCTGTTCGCTCGTCCCGAATAATTTGAAATTTTCAATTATTTAAATTTGATTCAAAGTGAATCTGAACACTGCATTATTCGTTCGAAGCATTAGAATATTCACACACTCCTAGCTCTGATCTCATTTATGCAACAGCAATTGGCATATCAAGCATGTAGCTCTTTTGGCTGTTTTTGTTTTTTCAGCTAGATGGGCAGGCAAGTATGGTGAAGTGTGAAAATGAGCAGGATTGTTTTTATCTCGTACCAAGTATTTACTGCTTATTTGTCAACAGTTATATGGTACTGTGGTTACTTCTTAATTGTGGTGCTCAGCTTTTCTGGAATGATTTTATTTCTGCCATGAATACTACAATTTCAAATATATAGCTCAATTCATTGCAAATTTTTTACAACCAGCCATATTTTTGATTGTTTGCTTCTGGAAATTTACATAATTGTTCTCTGCTAAATATATTCTATCATAAATATTTATATTTACAAGATGCTTTGACAAGGCTTTGAACTCCAATTACTGTACGGCAAATTTTGTATCTGCTCCTGAAACACCAATAGGTGCTCCGAAGTAGCATTTTTTCCGCTATGAAAACGCTTAATGGCTGCTCAAAAGCAGTACTTTTCCTGCTCCAAAGTATGCTCTAAAAGGTAAATGTCACTTCTATCAGTGTACACGTGATAATTTTTCAGGGTGCACTTATGCATACCAGCACATTTTCCAGGCTCTTGAGCATTTGGTCTTTCGTTTTATGTAAGAAAACAATGTAACAACTACTGAAAATTTCGGTATCAGTATGCTTTTCAAATTTGGGGAGAAGACTGAAATGCTGAGCCTTAGAAAAGTTTAAAAAGCTGCTAACCCCATAATGACCTTTACCTTTTGGTGGGCTGTCTTTACTGGAATGTTTTTTTCATTTGGTTAGTGTTCTTACGTGAAAGATTCTTAGTGTCTTATGAATTTCAAAATGAGCATTGCTGCTGAATGCAGAGTCCACTTATGTGTTGATGCTGTGTTTTGTGGTGTTTTTATTGAAATAACCAGATTGCAATGGTGTACCTGCTCTTACCCATACAAGCACCCAATATTACTCTGAAGATCACTATTTCACATGTAATACACTGCACATGAACCTAAATTCAGTTATTGGGGTCTGCTTGCTTCGAATTATGTTCTTTTGCTTCGTTGACGCAATTTCAGGCACTAGAAAATATTTTTATAGTAAACTCTGAGTTAAAACAAATGTCTTGAAAACAGAATTACTGCTTCACAGGAACAACTGCCTTAACTGTGATCGGTTATAATAGTTTAATGTGCACCCTTGTTCTCCTATTATTAAATAGAACTTTTGTTAATTGGTGCAGGGTGAAGGATGGGGATCGGTGCCCTGCATCTCCATCTAAATGCTACGAATCGTTTGCGGTGTAGACTATATACGAGATTTATTTATAGAAGCAGTGGCAGCGCTGACCATTTCAGCTGCTGTGGTTGTCGCTGTTGTTCTTGTTGACCTCTGTGCAGATCGAGCGGAGGCAGCGCTTCGTTCTCTTCGTCAGGCACGCATGCGGATTGTCCGAGAGACTAGCAGTATATTTCCAGCCCCTCCAGGTTTCGTTTATTGAGAGTGTAGTGTGATTTTATTGCGGTAGTATTTAGGGCCTATTTTATGTGACAATACATCATGAAATTAGCTCGGTGCACATACAGTACAGAAATGAGTTCTCCTCGCCTCAACTAGCACAGCCGTAATGCCAACCCGTCCTTGTGTAAATGCAGTGGTGATGCTAACATATGAGCGAGAGGCGGTGCTGATCGACTCGCTTCAGCGGCTGCACAGCCTTCCGCACCTGAACAAGGTCATCGTCGTGTGGAACAGCTTGAAGCCGCCATCTCCTGATCTGCGATGGCCTGACATTGGTGTTCCCATTGAGGCAAGTTGGGCCATTGTTCATCCAGAATATGCGATAGCTGTGGCATCTAGACATCATTATGCCCTGTGGTCAAACCGTGCTTTGTTTATGGTGGGTTTGTAGATTTAGGGGAACAAAAATATTACTACATATTTAGTTTGAATTGAATTGAATTAAGTTTATTGAGCAACAAGGTTGAGAGGAGACCAGGCGAAAAAGCTGCGCTGAGCAGCTTGAGGAGAACCTGCCCACCTCACACACTGAGGGGTTACAGCAGTTCAAGGTGTGCCCTATATCTAATGCATGAACAAAACAGCAGAAACAGTAACTAAACACGGTAAGAAATAATGAACAAAGGTATTGTGTAAACATTTTAAAAACAGAGGGAAAAATATCCGTAGTGATGAAGACAGCAATAAACAAAAAGAAAACAACAGGTGAACCTACGCCAACGCAGGCAATCATATGAATATGTCACGTAGGCTTTTCAGCAACAGAGTGGATACGTCAAGATCATTTCCTTTGTGTAACCTATTTAAAATAGTCAGTAAACAAAACTGTAGCATTTGGGTGGTGAATTCCATCTGTTGTTTGATTTCTTTCATGTTTAAATTTTTACGCAAACAAATAAGAGTGATAGAGGTAGATTTTTCAAGTCCTGTAATGCCCAGATATTTTTCATGTCAGCTATAATAAATTCAGAAAAATTGTTAACTTGCACTACTTGTAAATTACACAGTCCACCGTATCAGGTAAATTTGTATCGTCTCCATGGTCTCGCACATGATTCATAGTCGAAACGGCTCTTCTACCATGCCGTTGCCTGTTTTTTTTTTTTTTTGTTTGTGTGTGTGGCACCATTCTTTTTTCAAGTTTCTTCTTTTTTTCTTTTGTCCCAGGTGGTGCGTGCAAAAAAGAACAGCCTCAACAATCGCTTCCTACCCTTCTCAGCTATCGAGACAGAAGCGGTGCTCTCGGTCGATGACGACACGCATCTCCGCCACGATGAAATAGTGTTCGGATTCAGGTGTGTGCTCTTGTTGGGTTTTTTACCAAGTTTTAAGTGTTTGTTCCTTTTTGCTTCGTGACATTTACTTGACTTTTTCCTCATTTCTATACTAGAAACAGTGGCCTACGCTAAACAGCTTCACTAGTCTTGAGAGATATACACTCAGACCTCAATATAACAAACCTGGATATGCCGAAATATTGGTTATAAAGGAGTGAGGAATAGTTTTGCAGTAGATATTGTGCTAGGAATATACCTCTATAACCAAGTTTGGGATAAAACAAACTTATTTTCGTGTGAGATGCAACTTCGTTATAGTGAGGTTTGAGTGCGTATAGCAGCCCAAGGAGTGTGCATACTTTAGAGAACCTTCTTACAAGAATAGTACGAACAAAGAATATATACTAACAAAACCAGAGCTATTAAGAACAAGAGTAAAAGATTTACTGAGAGAAATTGCAACCCTTTCATAGTGCGAACTAATGGCAGGATACCCATTATGCCCCATGATTTAGCTATGGCATAATATAAAGGTCACAGTTGCTTTTTAACTATACATGGGTCCAACAGTATTCAATATTTATTTATTTATTTATGATACCCTCAGGGCCAAAAGCCATTGAAGAGGGGAGTGGGTAAATACATGAAAAATACAAATAAAACAATAAAAGACAGATAATATCAACATTTCTGCAGAATATACAAAAATAGTCATTTCCAAAATTTAAAAAAAAAAAACTAAAGCAATAAGTATGGGTAATAGATTTTCCTGGTTATACAATGTTAGCTAATGTTTCGTGAAAAAGTTTGAAGTCAGTGGTGATTGCGACATTCGTGGGAAGGTGGTTGCAATGACATGTGCGGGAAATAAATGACTGAAACAAAGACTTAGTGTGACGTGATGCGATTCCTACCTTATTGCGATGATCAACACGCTTATGATCAACACGGTTTGAGATGTACAGAGGCCGGAGTATCAGGTCATTATGAAATGTTGGGTGATAGAAAATGTTACGAAATAGCGAAAGACAGGCGATTTTTCGTCGGTGAGTCAATGGAATAAGTGATAAGTTATTTTTCATTGAAGTCATACTTGCAGTGCGGTTGTAGTTAGAGAGGATGAACCTACCAGAGTTATTTTGTACTAGTTCAAGAGAGGTGGTGAGATTAGCATGACTGTGATCCCACATGGCAGATGCATACTCAAGTTTAGAGCGTATGAGAGACTTACAGAGTCTTAGTTTTAAGGAAGAGGGTGCTTTGGAGAAGTTACGTCGTAAGTAGCCGAGCATGCGATTAGTATTGTTAATTACGTACTCTACATGAGTTGTCCAACTTAAGTTATTTGTGATGTGCACGCCAAGATATTTATAAGGCAAGATGGTATCTAAGGGAATGTTGTTTAGATGGTAGTTGTTATGATTCGTGTTAGTTCTTGATACGCCCATTATTACTTTTTTCAATATTAAGTTTTATTAACCAGTTATTGCACCGATTAGCTATATTATTTAGGTCACCTTAAAGTGTTTTAGTATTATCAACATTGGTAATTTCACGGTAGATAACACAGTCATCTGCGAACAGATGTATGTTAGAAGTTATTGAAAAAGTTAGATCATTAATATATACAAGAAATAATAAAGGGCCCAATACTGAACCTTGAGGCACACCTAACTGTACTTCAGTGAGTGATGAATGATGGTCGTTAGCAGTTACGAATTGGAAGCGATTAGAGAGAAAATGTTCTATTCATTTAAGAAGGTTAGTGTCGATATTTAGCAAGCTTAGATTTAAGAGCAGTAATTTGTGGCAAACCTTGTTAAATGCTTCGCTAAAATCTAAAAAAATACTGTCAACGCAAGATGATCGTTCCAGTATTTGATGCAGATGATGAGTAAACGAAGCAAGCCGTGTTTCGCAGGAGTACAGTTGCGTTTTAGCAAAGTATGAGTTAGACTTTAGAAAGTTAGCAAGATTCGAGAAGATTACATGTTCTAATCATTTGCAACAATTAGTTGTTAATGATATGGGTCGGTAATTAAGGGGTGAATTTCTGGGGCCAGATTTGTAGATTGGAACCACCTTCCCTATTTTCCATTCCTTTGGATGTTGACAAGTACTCAATGATTGTCCGAATATTTTACTTAGTATCATAGAACTAACTACGTTAGTGTTTTTAAGGAATTTGCTATTAATGCCATCATAGCCAGGAGCGGAGTGGAATGGTAACTTATCTATTAGCTTCAATATTCAAGGTACCTCGATAATTATTGGATCCATGGGCATGTAAATATATTGGTGCGCTTGAGGGAGTATGATGTTACCAGATTTAGAGTACTGGCTTGAAAATGAATTATTAATTACTGATGGGCACATGTTATCGAGAATATTATTTCCAGATGAATTTTCTAGTGATATAGTGTTGTTAGTAGTTGGGTTTATCATTTGCCAAAACATTTTAGTGTTATTCTTCATTGTTTCATTTTCAGGTAGTGTTCTAGTTAGGTAGTTGTTTTTTGCAGTTTTTAGAGCTCATAAGTAAGTGTTTGCAGCAGATTTGTAAGTTCTCCAGCACGAAGGTGAAGGCGAGTTTTAAGCTAAACGAAAGAATCACTTTTTTCGATTGGATAGGCGTTTTAGATGACTGGAATATCACTGTGCTTGAGGATTGGAAATGAGTGTGCGACTAGGGATGTACTTCTCGATCAATTTATGGACTGTGCATGCGAACAGGTCCGAGTTAGATTGAAGGAAACGAGATTCAAAATCTCTAACAAAATCATCGTAAAAGTGAGTTAGCTCATTATTTATTGCTTCGAAGTTAGCTTTCCGGTAGTATCGTATGCATTTGTGCTGTTTAGTCTTTTTACTAGGGCTAATATTGATGACAAAGTTTAGCGAGATGTGGTCGCTGATTCCTGGTAAGTATGTAACGTTGGAGACGATGTCAGGATGTGTTGCCAGTATTAAGTCGAGAGTGCTTGCTGCATTAATTTTAATTCTGGTGGCTTGAGTTACTGAGTCAAGCAATAAACAGAGCATGTATTCGAAAAATCCTCACTCTGCTGTGAAAAAGGGGAAATACGTATCGGCATTGCGTTCCACGTTATGTTTGGGAAGTTAAAATCTCCGCGTAAAAACATAGGTAAAGAAGGGAAACAAGAGCTTACTGTGTTGATGGAGTCATGCAGTTCGTTAACAGATGTGGATGGTGAGGAAGGTAATCTGTAGCAGGTACCCAGAACCAGCTTACTGTTACCTAAAGTTAGTAAAGCCCAGGTTATTTATAGCAAACTGTTCACTTGGATTGGTAATGATGGTATGTCCTTCGAGACCACAAGTAGTATGCCTCCTCCTCTATGCTCGGTGCGGTCGCAGTAATAAACCATAAAGTTGTTTGCCTCGTGAAATATTTGAGTCTGTTGTTTGCACGGAAAGCCACATTTCAGTTAAAGCTACTATTTTCACATCGCATGTATCTATAATGAATGAGAGGGCACAACGTTTATAGAGAACACTTCTGGCGTTAGCAAAGAGTACAGATACTGGATGCGATTGACAATGTGATGATATGCCACTACCGCTCCTTTCTCCCTACAATGAGGCATTTCGCCCAGTGGAGTCTCCGCGACTTGATTGGTTGCCACGCGAGTGTATTTCTTCAACGCGATTAAGTTCAAAGTTGTAGTAGAAATGTTTATTATTCATGAGCAATTTGTTATAGCGGAGTTTAGACTGCGGGCGCCCAGGAAAGCCTTTATTTGATACTAACTTCCAGTCTACATTTTTTTGTGCTGTGCCATGTTTTGCTGTGCTCTGCGTAATGGTAACCAATCACTGACGCCTTTGGTCGCCCACCAAAGCACATTTTCATATCAAGGAGACAAAGAGCACATTGTCATGTCATAGTACTTGTGGCCATGTAACTGCTTGCAGAAAAATATACTAGCACAGTATAGGTGTATCACATCCCATGTCCCGATCGGCTCCAATGCTGTGGCTGTTGCTACTTGATCTTTGGCAGTAATCGGCGGAGCTGTGTTGCCATTGAAAGTTGCCTGGTTTATGCCAACACAAATTCTGCTACTCTTGGGCCCAGGGTTTGGCGTGAAGCTCGGGACCGCATTGTGGGCTTTCCCGGCCGCTACCATGCATGGGACATCAACCACAAGTCGTGGTACTACAACAGCAATTACTCCTGTGAACTGTCCATGGTGCTGATGGGGGCTGCTTTCTTTCACAAAGTAAGCATAGCGTCTTGTTTGTCTACTGGATGTTCTGGGAGTTGTGATTCACTTTGCTTGCAGTCTTTTGTCAAGTGGACTGCATATCAAAGGAAGGCAGGTGTGAATGTATCTTCTGGTTAAACTTGGAGCTTTCTTTGGCTGATAAACATGAAATGTGATGGAGGCTAGTACGGACGCCTAAACATTTTAAACAACCATCATATTCATTGCTTTACGAAGCACCGCACCTATAAATGTCCCACATCACTCTGTGATAAGTTTGGGTTGTCTCTTAAATAAGTACACCATTGCACTTTCTTGCTGTGCTTACCCATTTCTCTCAGGTTTAAAAATGTGATGACTGTGCATACATATGTACTCCGTCTCTCGACACCCATCCTGGTGTCTTTGCTAATGAGGTGTTTTAGTTGGTGTCTTATGTAAAGAAATCTATGCAAAATGTGTTTTGGTAAGGATGTGTCTGTCAGTAAGGCAAATTTGATATGTTAAGGTAATTTATGCCTGCCACTAGCGAAAATAAAAGCAAAGGAGAAATAGTATGCAACCTAAATGCATAAAAGTTTCACAGTGGTCATTGAAACCCTTTGAGAAGATCCTTCAATATCAAAAAGTATTATTTTGAAAGCCTTTTGCAAATCCACTATTACAGCCTTAGTCAACGGTGGGGTGCAAGTTAAGGCCGGTGCAGTGGTAAGAGTCACATCCACATTCTAAGCGGAGAGGAATCGTATGCTCTACTATTACCGTACCTACTCTAAAGGGCAGGGATTTCCCCTTTGAAAGGTGGATTTCAAAACTACGTAGTGGCTGTGTGAGGTCGCATGGTCACTTGAATTAATTGCCAAAGGTACATGTATGTTTCGAACGACGAGAGCTGTGGCATTTTTCGCAAATTGTCCCCCTTGTGCCTACCTGTGCAGTACTACTCGTACGTGTACACCTACGTGATGCCCCAAGCCATCCGTGACAAGGTGGACGAGTACATGAACTGCGAGGACATAGCAATGAACTTCCTAGTCTCCCACATCACCCGGAAACCACCCCTCAAGGTACCGTCGACCAAATGACTGTGGTTTTTGATTAGTTGTCTATGAAAGGGAATTTCAGGAGTGTGCAATTAGTGAATTTAAGATTGAAATGAAAAGTGATGGCACATTGTCAAATACGAATACAAATAGAATACTGTTCAAATAGTTTACGTGTTATAAGGCAACCATTTTCGAAGCAGCCCTACGGTTGTAAGGCAACAATTCTCAAATCAGGCCTGAAATCCTACACTCTTTTTGTAATGGTTTATTTGCAACAAAACAAAAAGAATGCTACAATTACTTCTAAACCACAAAAAAATTCCACAGTTATTTAAACTGAGGCAAGCTCTTATGCAGGAGCAACTAGAACCTGAGAAATATTTTTAACTGCAGGCTCAAATACGGTATTCAAGGTTGTTATTTATTATGAAATTTTAAATAAAACTGACCCATGAATATTAAGCAATTTTTATGATTGAACATCACAAATGTCATGGTAAACATACCGGATTTACGATGCTGTCGCTTTGGTAACACTAGAGTTTTCAACAAAAACGATTCATCGTGTGATCAATAAAGCGTCGATAGTTCTGCAACTATACACAGGCTGCATGCGCTTGGGTAAACCAATGATGAAGACGAGAAAAGTTATCCTGCACTGTCTTAACATCTCGTTCTTTCCAGGATTTCTTGGCATTGCTGTTTATTTTTCAAAAATTTGGTATTTCGAATATTCACAATTACCGTAGATGCGAGTATCAAATCAAATGGCACTATTTCGTCTATTATTTGAAATTTTTGAATATTTGCCCACCCCTATTCATCTGTAATATCCTGGGTCTGCGTTCGTCAATTTGTGGATTAATTTGCCCTCGTGCTGCAAATCGCTATCACTCCCGTCAGCTCAATTGGTAGAGCGACCATCCTGAAGAGACATCGGTCCCGGCTTAGATCCCCGGACCAGGACAAATTTTTTCTCAATTTGAAGCTTTTCTTTTTAAAAAATTTGCATGAATTTCCTTTTGGCTTCGGCTACGGTCACGTGGTTGTCCGTCATTCTTTTCGTAACCCCTCTGCCATCTTGTGCTTTTCTGCGGATCTCATTTGCGATCAGTTATTAGATGGCGTGTTGCAATAGGTACTTGGAGCTCATTTATGCACCAGCTGCGGTGCATCCGCACACTTTTGTGTTCTGTAGCTGCATCATTAGAACAGAAGGGTAAACTTTGGAAGGAGTGCAGATTTCTAAGGAGTATTTTAAATTTTGTTCTCGCGAAATATCTGTGTTGTGATGCCCAGTGGTATAAGATGACATTTCACATCTCCTAAAAAAGCCAGGCAACAGAATTTTAGTTCAGATAAAAGGCATAGTCATCTCCTGTTTAAACCTTGCGTGGTTTGCAGTATTAAGTGAATTAATTAAAGAGTAATTTATACATAGAGGAGCCTCAGTACAGCATTCTTGTTTAATGGCCCTCGTGCGATTAGAAATACAAATAGGTTTTGTTTAAAATTGAGCGGTGTTGTGAGAAGAAGCTTGTTTGATCCCATAGTCCTTAATATCAAAAGTGGGCTGGAAGAAAGAAAAAAAAAAATACTGCTCTCTGGATGTGATGCGTAACAAGAGGATAATCTAGAATGCATTGCTTATCAGAGTGGCTTCTGCAGGGTTGAAACATCTCGGAGGCAATGCGCATGGGCTTATGTTGTAGTGACTAGAACTAGATGCAGATATGACATACTAATTATTTGTTTATGCACCCATGGCCCACAGGCCTCATTGATTGAAGCACAGAATCAAAATTTTGGGTTTAACGACTGGCAAGTGCAATCGCTTGAGATTATAGCATCACATTGTAATGAAACTGGCAGCTAAAAATAAGCTTGGCTTTAATGTGCATGTTCTAGTTAAAACTGTTGTAGACACAAACTATGTATGGTGGAAAAAGAAAGTGCATCCATTATTTTGCCCTACGGTACTGCATTTTAATTCGTTAAGACAGTACATACATTGCGATGTGCCGTAAAACCTGCAGTGGTCAATACTGTTAAAGAGTTTGGTCAATTTTAAATGTTACTATTTTGAAACTTTATGCTTTAAAAGAGTGTTCTTAGACCCTTGAAGTGTTTTTTTTTCCTCGCTACTTTCTGTACTAGGTTACAACACGATGGACGTTCCGGTGTCCTGGTTGCACAGTGTCGCTGTCGGCCGACGACTCCCACTTCCACGAGCGAGACACCTGCCTCAACTTTTTCGTCAAGGTGTACGGCTACATGCCTCTGCTGTACACCCAGTTCCGGCTTGACTCCATTCTCTTCAAGACTCGCATACCGCACGACAGGCAAAAGTGTTTCAAGTTCATCTGAGCATTTCTCATCAGTCATCCACGCACATGTATCTTCATCACACTTGACAACAGGTAGCTTGTTGAATTAATGAAGGGAAATTTTTGGAGGGGCTTGTTTCTTCGTGAGCCACAACTAGAAGAATACACTCAAACCTCAATATACAGTAAAGGCTCGTTAACTCGGATCTCTTGGGACTGGAGAAAATGTCCGAGTTAACCGAATTCCGAATTATCGAACAGACCATAAAAACAACACAGACAAACCTTTATTTATTAAAAAAGTGCGTTAGTTTTGCCAGCCTCGCCGTCAGAATTTCTGACAGAACGATCTTATTTAATCCCATCAGGTGCTGGTGCGCACGTTCACTGTCCCGAAAACGAATGCAGAACTCCTCGAGGTCAGCGAGGGCTTCGCTGGCCTCCTGCATGGTGCGGCGATGTCGCGTCGGCTCATCACGTATTTCAAAATCATAACCTTTATTTCAAGATCATTTGCTGGCTTCTGTGGCCCCTTAACTCCTGTGACGGTCGCCATGAAGCGCGATGGCCGCGACAGCGCGCACAAACACAGCCGCAACATGCGACATCACAACACAAAGAACCAAGACACGAAGTACACCAGTAGGCGTAGCATGGGCGTAGCGAGCAGCTGTTAGTAAACACTGAATGCACCGGTGGCCCAAGCGCTTCCGCTAGGTGGTGATTAGCGCCACCTAGCCACTCTTCCTCATTCACTATCGCCATCGTCATATTCTGATGCAGTTCGCTCGGTTTCGGTTTCTCCAAAACTTCGGTTCTGCCGTCGGTTATGGCAAGCGGTGCTTGAGCTTCCAAGCCGCCGAGATCAGGCGACTCTGGAGTCCCAATAGTTCTCTCCAGAGTTGTCCGAGATAACCGGTGCGCGACTAAATCCCTCCGAATCAATGAGCATTTGACCTCATTGAAATATACACAGTTTTGCCGGAACTGCGCCACGAGTCCAAGTTAACCGAATTTCTGAGTTAATGAGGTCTGGATAAACGAGCTTTTACTGTAACTGACCAATATATAACGAAATACTGGTTATAGGGAAGTAAATGAAATTTGGTATTGCACTAGATATAGTGTTAGAAAATATACCTCTATAACAAATCTTGGATATAACACAGCTATTTTTGAGTAAGACGCAACTTTGTTATAATGAGGTTTAAGTGTATCACAGACAATTTAGCCAATGGAGATAATTAAGCATAGGTTTATTGTTTTTAACTGCACTGTAATAGCTATTGCATAAATTGAGAGGAATTTGGGTTAACAAAAAAGCCCTTTTTTTTGTCTAGGATTTAAACCCACAACCTTCGAATTACTCACACAGTGTTCTACCAATAGACCCTTTTCATAATTATAAAGCGATCTTTTCTGTGATGTCCCGCTGCGATAGTCTAGTGGCTAAGGTACTCAGCTGCTGAATCTCGAATCCAAGCTGTGGTGGCCGCATTTCCCATGAAGGCAAAAATGCTGTAGGCCCGTGTGCTCAGACTTGGGTGCACGTTAAAGAACACCAGGTGGTCAAAGTTTCTGGATTCCTCCTCTACGGCATCTCTCATAATCATATGGTGGTTCTGGGATGTTAAACCCCACATATCAATCAATCAGCTTTTCTGCGATGCAGTTAGCCCAACTAACGACAGCAAATCACTTCTGCAAACAATGTGTTCAAATGCAGTTTGCTTATGCTATGTTGTGGAAAATGTAGGTTCAGCTATCTTTATATGACCATACATAATCGACAAGCCCCAACATGAGCATCTAGGACATCGGCTTCCCTTGAAGCATAACAGGCAGTGCTATTAGTTGGGTGCATGTGCAATGCGGGCGAGTGCAGTTGCAGATTATAAAAAGGTTCTGTACAGCTATGGCTGAAAGAGTTTCACTGGCTAAAACTCCCAGTGATTACTCACGCAGATATACGCAACATATTGGTCGGGGAAGTGCCGTCTGTTGCAACTCAACTGGTGGAGAATCGTACACGTAATTCGAGGGTCGTGGGTTCAGACCCCAGTTGTGAAGAAATTAAAACAATAAAAGAGTGCTTTTTTGTCCACTTTAGTATATCTCAACTTGTGTCATAGTTGTTACAGTTAGAGGGGCCCTGCAACACTTTTTGAGCATGGTCAGAAAACACTGCCGATTAGTAGTAGAGATTCCTGACAACACGCGAGCCAAATATTATAGCACAGCATGCGGCCTGGAATTCACAATAAATCATCAAAAATAGCTTTCTCTTATCTCGACAAATCACGGAAAATAATCCCAGTAAGCCCATCTATCAGCCATTGGCTAATTTGAACATGGCGTGCTCGGTTGTTACAGAGGTCGCCGCGAAAGGCCGTCACTTGTCCACACGTGCGCGCACGATCGCACTGAAAAAGTTGCGTATTCGAAGAAAAAAAGAAAAAAGTGCTCAAGGTCACGAGGCGCAAGCGGCGTTTTTTGTTTGCCCCTCCCCTCCCTCCCTGCTCAGCTTCCAGCGCTTTCGTCTTGACAAGAGAAGAAAGAATGTGATTGCAGCGTGTGAGAAATCTTTGTAACTTCGCTCGTATTAGACGGATTCTTGAAATTTTTGCGGCGTTTTGTGAGGTGCTGTTCCAGTGAATTAATTCCATGGTTACTCAAAAAAGTGTTTCAGAGCCCCTTTAAAGAACAGATATTGTCCACTATGCCTTCACTGGCCTAATTGTCTGTCAAATTTATTTGGTTATTGTTCAAATGCAATTTTTTTTCTGTTACTTGAAAAACCATTGCTAGTTGGCTGGCTGAAGGGACAAAAGAGAAAAGATGTGAAGTACTGATCTCAACGGATTACAAGTCTGACAAAGCAAAGAGGTAGCGTGTAAGCTTGAACAGTGTGTATTTAAGAAGATCAGTGCTACTCGGAAAGGCAGGTTGTGGCACTCGAGTGAAAAAAAGACGTTTGGTCAGCTTAACACTTCCACTGGCTGTGTCATCGGCAAGTAACTTATCCTGACTGCTCCGTCATTTCATGAACAGGTGCTACTTCTAAATGTTTTGTTTAACAGAGCTTCTTGTTGGTTAAAAACAGTTTGTATTCACCCAGAAAATTTTCCCTTTACAATATTGGACTGTTTAAATGGATTCTTTCATTACACGTGGGCATCCCAAGTCTCCAATTGGTTCACTTTCATATGTGATGCATACCACAGCAACCACTAGTGTTAGCGTCACATGATGTTGGTGCATCCCCTGCAAAGTGTTTCTTTGCATGCAAGGGTGTGCAGGCATTGCAAATTCTTATTCGGTCATTGCAGGCCTTTTTATGCTCAGAATGCTGTTGTTTGTAGTGCATTTAGAAAAAAGATATAGCCAGAATGATGATGTCACTGCCGTCATAGTGCAGGCCTCTGTATTATGCATTGCAAATAATCATTTCAACTTATTTGCATGTATAGTAATTTTGCTGTGATGAAGTCGTATTCATTGCAGTAGGCACTTTGTGAATTCAATATCAATTTAGTCACTAAATCGTGATTTAGCCGTGATCACTAAAATGTTGCTTTTATGACACCTGAAGCCCAGGAAGCTCAACACTGCAGGCACTTACATTTATGTGGTTGCATTTTATTCATCTACAGATGCAGGCATACCACTTGTGTTAGAAAACCTAGGATGGAGAACGTCGGTCCCAGGACCCTGATTTCGCCGAAAGAGGGTTCGCACGTAGGTCACGATCGCGGCAGTATTTCTGGTTGTGACTCGCTTCTGAAGCTAGTACTATTCTATTTTATCATGGATCCCGAGCGATCACTGGAAAGTTCCACGGGGATAGTCCGTTGTCTTGGGCCTCCCAGCAACCTCGTGGGCTGCAACAGTCACGGCCTTCCCCACAACTCCGGGGTCGGTCGATGCGCAAGTGGTCCTCCCTCTCCGCCTTCTAGAATGGCACTGCTCTCCCCTTCCTGTCGTCGTTGCTGCTCCAGTCATGGTCAGGTAACAGTATCTATAGTGGCGATAAGTTTTCACTAGTGGATTCGGATCTCGTTGAAATGAAGTTGGTCACTTTCAATTTGAAGAGAATGTCAGTGTATCTGAAAAAGGGGGTCCTTTCATAGGGTCTCATGTCACCAGGCATGATACCTCTCGGCAACTTCAGTATGACTGCGCAATGAAAAAACATAGAAAACATAAAATGAGACACACCTCATTGTCCACATTTAATTGTTGCCCAGTCATACTGAAATTATGAATTAACAACTTGCCCTAAATGCTACTCTTATTAAGCTTTTAGGTAGCATGTGTGGGGTTATTAGTCAGCTGCCAACCTCTAAAGAGATCATATGCTACGTGGCACCATTTGGCAAAAAAAATAGTGCTCTAGCCTCGCCGCCATGGCTAGAAGTGGCACTGGCTAACAGGCTCAGGTTCACGTGCGAAAATACCCAAAAAACAGGCTCAGGATCACGTGCGACAATACCCAAAAAATATTTTAAGCGGTCTCCCGTGTGTTTTCCTTGACAACTCAAAGGCCAAAGCCACCTTCTTATTTCTCTCATTGAATTCAATTGATTGGCCAATACAGCGTGATCAAATCGAAGTATGACTGTATTGCTCCCAGCGTGTTTTGTTTACAATGAATTTTTTCTTGAGATGTGTGCAAGATGATAAAAATGAGTCATATTCTGTTCAAGGAGCAGTTTTTTTTTTTTTTGCTTTGTTGTCAAATGCATTGATGTTATCCTAGTACATGTGTTGTTTGAAAACATCCTTCATTTTTGTGAGCCATTTCATGGTAAAGGGTCTTGTGCAAATGAAATGTGGTTTTGAACATTGTGAGCACAAGTAGTAAATACCTTCAAAAGCACATTTTCGACATCGAAGTTTGTGCTTTGATACAAGGTCTTTGTTGTCTTTGTGCTGAAGTTTCATATTGTGATTTTGTGTGACCGCTGTTCAAATTCCCAAATTGGCATGTCATGTGACAGTTTTATGGTTAAAAGCAAGTGCTGGGTTAACTATCTCTTGGCACCGTTTGGGCGAATGCAACCTTGTAATATTCCTGTTTTTCACAGTCACAAGTACCTGTTGTTTCCGTGTCTGCTGCAAACATGGGCGGCGTGTCATATTCACTACTGTTCATTGGCAGCTAGATTCTAAACCAAAGTGGATGTGAGGGAGTTGCATGTTTTTCGAGTCTGGTATTTACCGATGAAACTCATTTGAGCCATGTCAGTTTGAAATATCTGGCAGTGTCTGTTAGGTGAAACGAATCTCTGTGGTGGAAGAGGATATATACTTCAGCAATACTACGAGCTGGCCTTGTTCGAACAGGTTTATCTTGACAATATTTGAGAAAAAAAGACAAGGACAAAGACAAGAAACAGAAGGACAAGCACTTTGACGTTGACAACTCTGCTGGTTTCTTTCCATGTTGGTGTCTTTGATGTAGTATCTCTTGCTTGTATTGTCAATGATGTGTAAAGGATATTTTTTTTGTAGGTGTAGAACTGACCTTTCTTATTTGTAGTTGCCCCTAAAAGTATTTCGTGAGGCCTTTTCGATCTTGGATTTGCATGGCAGGAATTAAGAATTGATCCTAGTTTAAAAAGCCCCTCATAGGACCTTCATTGCAGCTACTCTCAGGAAGTTGTAATGCATCGAGGGATGGTCTTGCCGTGGCGCTTTTCAAGACTGTTAGTTTTGGGACTAGTTAAAAAAAAAAATCGAAACTGTCCTTTCGATGTGCCTCCAGGGCAACGGTGTTGCCAGAAATATTTATCAGGGTGATGGGAGGGTCCACTTCTTCTTATGTATGTTTGTGCATATTTGTGTATGCATGCATCTGTATATATGTACACAAAGTGGAGCCCCCCCCCCCCCCCCTTCATATTTAGTGTTTGCCTACAGCTGACGAAGACCTGATTGATAAGTTTGAGATCAGGATGATTGGTGATGTGGTTATCATACACTGGAGTAATGGAAAATGGGTGGAAGAGCCCCACGAAGAATCAATGCACTGTTTGCTTCGGGTGAAAGACAAAAATTGGATAGAGGGCTCATCTAGAAGATTTTATCAGGGTATGTTGAACCTGCTTCATTTTTATTTATCGATGTACTGCGAGTTTCATCTGATCATTTCATTTTTAGCTAAATTTCTGCTTTCTACATGCATTTGAATAGACAAGACTAGAGCTACCGCTTCTTTTATAGCAGTGAGGCAGCTGCAGAGAATTTTGTAGCAGGCCTGTGAAGAGAAGAAGGAAAAGGAGAGAGAGGTTATGAGGGAAAGGCAGAGAGGTTAACCAAATCCAGCCCCATTGGCTACCCTGTACTGGTGAAAGGGTACGAAAGAATGGGAAGGATATGTGAATGGAGGAGGGGAGGCTCTTGCTTCGAATGTATCTTGACCCACATACCTACATTCTCTTTCCCTGCTTTTGTTATTCTGCTTTTTTTATGGTGCGTGAACTATCGATTGCAGCGGAAGCATACAAGTCATACGAAAACCTGAAAGGCTCAATATTGCAGGGAACCCCCTTATGTTTAAGGAAGTTGCCATATATTTATACTTTCAAATTTTTTTCTTTCTGTACGATGTGTCATGCTCGGTCTGTGGAACCTTTGGTTTATCCTTTCGTGATTGATCGTGGAATGCACAAGAATTTTTTATTTTATTTTTAGCAAAAGAGTTGCATATGTCCACTCTTGGCATAAAACTTAGAGGTGATCTGTAGGTAATATTTTGACAATTTACAGATGGTGTATTCACAAACGCCACTTGAGAATGCCAAATTTTGATATGTCTGTGTACGCTTATCGTGATGCGATAGATTCTGACTGTAGCATCTTCCATTCAGTTGTATTACAGGTTTGGTAGGGTTGCATATAATTCTGCATACAAGGCAGTGATTCATTTCATCAGCTTTCGAGTGGTTTTTCGGCACACAAAAAATGCTCTGATTGTGTAGAAACGTCATGAATTTCTGCAGGCCGAACTGACGTCGCAGGCATGGTGAGTTTGATGCAAAATTCAACAGTAAAAACATGGTTAACATTCTAGTTGGCACATATTCAACTTTGCAAACAGTGTATATAGTGGAAAAAGATGTTTTAAAAGCAAGACTTTTTGAAATGCTTCACTGTGACAACCTAACTTGGTGTAAGGTTTTTACTAATTCCTTTTCCAATCTTAGCTGTCCTTGTCACAAGGGTCACATTGCAAAACTGCATCGTTTGTCTAAGATCGTTTATTTTATACTTCTAGTCAAGTGTCTAGAATATGTAAGTATCTAAATCGAATTGTGTCTTGCTCCATGTATAGCAATGTTGTAGGCTGTACTTTTTCTTTGTTCATTTGCTTTATGGCATTCCTTCAGGCATTTGCTTCAGGTATCATCATGCACAATTCTCTACTCATTCATCCAGTCACGCGTATCTGTACTTGTTTTCACATGACGAGACAGGCTATGTTTGTTATCATTGTGCACTTCCCACGATTGCCCCTTTATCACCATTCATAAGTAGGCTGCCTGGTAATATCTCCTAATTGTTTCTCTCTTATTATGAGAGACTTGGTATGTAACAGTGAATGGCTCATGCTTTAGCTCAAATAGAATCACTAGAAAAATTTAAAAGCCCTCAAAGCCCAACGACACTTCTTGAAGAACTATCTTGCATTGAAGGTCGCCAGGTCAGGATGTCTTATGCACGTAAATAAGTCGAGCCCGCTTATAACGAACTTGAGCCTGACGCGGCATCCGTTCGCTGCATATCGAAGTTCGTAGTAAATTAAACACAGCTTTTAAAAAAAGTAGCGAGTGACAACACAAACTTTTTGCCCCAAAAAGTCCGTGATGCACGTGTTTCGAAGAGCAGAAGCGATAAGGGCGGTCTCAAGTTCATTTCAAACGGCGGGGTGCTCGTTCGCCGAGGCCCGTGGCATAAGCTGCATGAGGCACTGTCTCCGAAGTATCGTCGTTCTCGCAATCCAATTCCTCCGAATTGCTCTCACCACGTACTTCATCCATAATCCCCTAATCCATGCACGGTTTCACAGTGTAGGCATCATCATCGGCCGTAATTAAACCATCGCAATAGGTGTCCCACTCGCTCTCCCAAGTCGGAGTCGATGGCACACTGCCACAAATCGCTGCTGGAGTCATCCTGTTCGAAAGCTTCAGGCTCTCCATCGGGCCCGACGTCGATGAAGTCGGTCTTGCGAAAACAGTTTCGCGGGCATGTAGCCGTCACTGCCACCCACGAAATATTCACCATTTTCACAGTTGAATACCGGGACGTCCAAAGCGGCAAGTTGGCTGCCAGGTGGTCAACAGTTATTAGCAAGCGCTCCGCAACGCGGCATGTAACGCGTGGATTACATCCCAAGCCAAGCAGTCACATTTTCGACGTTTTGTTGAGCGGCAAGATAAAGCGTGCAAGCCCTCCAGTCTGCCATCCTGACCAAACACGCACACCAAGAACGAGCAAGACGCGCACACGCGATACGCATGCCAGAACGCGTGGAATAGCTCTAGGTCAGTTTCTAGTCAGCAAACAAAACTAATTCGAGCCAGCGTGACTGGCGTCGCGGAGCAGTGGAGTCGAGCGAAGGACTTGTGATCAAAAGAGGAGAGCGTATTTGCGAGAGAAGGGCAAGGAGTTGCGATAGAGTGAAGGGAGGGGAGGATGCGAAGGGAGGGCGGCCTTGAAAACCAAAACACACAGGAAAGAGGCAGGTTGTATAGCTTCCTTGAAAGGTTCGCAAAACGCGCAACTAGCACGTAGAAAAACTTGAAAGAGTAGTGCCTGTGCGTGCAGAATTAAAAGCACGGCCGCCTGGATTGGTGCGCATGGCGGTGTTCAAAGAATCGGCCGCCGTGGTCAAAAAAATTGTTTTGTTGCGCCGATGGGTTGTGTGGCGTCACCAACTTCGATATTTCGCGATTCATTCCGCGCAAATTAACAGCCGTTTTTGCGCTTCCGCCCGCTTCGGAGGCCATGCTGAGCCGAGTGCGAAGTGAGAAACAAGTAAATGTGAAACTAATCGCAAATTATCAGAGTTGGTGGGGTAGCGTACGTGCGTGCACTAGACGCAGACGATTGGATACAGTCGGTGGCCAACGATGTTGGCAAATGGTCTGGTCACTCCAGGCCGGCGACACCAACGACAGTACCAGTGATAAAAAAATTGGCCCCGTATCTGCATGTAATCTGCAAATGTCGTCGAAAGACGATAGTCTTGCGTTTGGAGAGAGTAAACAAAACATTTATTTAGTGTTCTGCGCAAGAAAATTGGTGAATGGTATTCTGGAGGCGCTGCGTTAGAGTGCCTCGAGCGTGCAGCGGAGGCGAATAAGCGCATCAAGTCACGTCATACGTGAGACATGAGCGCCATCGGGCAGTTTTCTTAAAAAACAAAGCGTGTGGCTCTGAGACGGGTTTGCGCGCCCATCTCAGAGGTGATAATGTGTAGAACGCAAGGCGACAGGTAGGTGCCACCACCGTCTAGTTTTAGCAAAGCGTTGGAAACCCTCGCCTTTCCAAGCAAGCGTTGCATAGTTAGCGCAGCGTGATAAGCGCTACAGTCCCTAAAATTACTTATGTATGCCTTTTCTAGTAAAAGATGCACCTGCATAATATATATGTGTTGTTATGGTGCCCCAGACATTGGGTCGGCCGTTTCAAGTACCCTATGCCAGTGGGTGGACAAACATACAAATGTATAGACAGACAGACCAAAATTTTTGCATCGAAGGTCCCCAAGAAAAACTATCGTCTTTAAAACAGGGTAGATAGTTGGGCGGTCTTCGAAAGATCAGTGGGAGTGTGAAAACACGGGCCTCGTCTGGCGATAGAGGTAGTCGAAAGTGGTTTCCCGGAAAGTCAGCAGGACTCTGTTCGCTGTAACCGATCAGCGGCGCTCGGAGACGTTCGTTGTAAGTGCGAGTTTGTGTCATTGAACCAATGTATATTTTCACGGTCACGCTGATATTGTTCATTTTAAGCGAAAGTTCATTTTAAGTTGGGCCGTTATATGTGGGCTCGAGTATTGCCAAAGTGCAAATACAAAAGTGTTATTGGCAATCAAACTCTGGCTCTTCTATGCCGTTATGAACCTCCGTTATTACTTCGTAATCCTCGAAACGGGAGCACTGCATCGATACATGAGGCTTTAAATGCGTGTATATGCATATGCAAGCTGAAGCACTAAATTTGGATTGGGTTACCCAAAGGTCTGCCACTATTGGCTGCCAAATCAGAAAGCTCTCTGATTAGATTCCCTGTTTGCCTAAAAGGATGTTGCCTTGTTATCTCTTTTTTTACATTCAGTGCTATATGCATACTGATGATGGCATGCAGTATATAACTAGATTTCTAATTACATACTGCCATACCTAATGGCATAGCCAGATCCGTATATCATGCAGTCTGGTCTTGGAGGCCATACCGTATCGGCACAATGCAGTTGTTCTCTGCCAGATTGCCCCATCACCTTTGGATGAAGTTTCAACACTTGATGTTTGATGTATAGTTTGGGGATATACAGCTAACAAGTATAGTATTTTATGTGAACATCAAAAGAAACATGAAACGAGGTAAGGATTTCTAGAACTCTGCGGAAAAGACCGGGCAATACTTTCTTCAAATATGTACTCTCTGTATTATATTATACCTTGAAGCTTGGACACCGGAAATTGCCAAGTCTGGTAACCAGTTAGGTTCATTTGCCGTGTTCTCTAGGTATCGCGGGGCCCCTTTGAAGGAAGTTGTTGAACGTTCTGGCGGCATTGCATTTCTCCTCCACATTTGTTTCTTGTTTTGTGGACTTTATTGCTCTTGTGTTTTTTTCGTTCTGTCACTTCAGTGCATCTTTGTGTTTTCTCACTTTTATTATGCATGGACATTGTATGAAAGCGTTCTTGCTTTTAACAAGCTCAGAGCTGTATATTTTGGTTCTAAACATTGAGAAACAGTGAGAGCTGCTGAAGACGTGTCTCTATTATGCTTTTGATTTGAGTTCATTCCTAACTAGTATTTACCTATGACATTTGCATGCACCAATTTAATGTACCACTCGCTAGAACAAGCGAGTCTTTATACTTGACGACTCTTATTTATTTAGTGGAAACAGTACAAAAGTGTATTACTCTTAAGGCTTCAGCATTTTTCAAGTTGTGGACCTCAAGCTATGGCTGTGCACACTAATCGATTGTCTTGGCTGTGTCAAATCCTTGCACACACTGTTACTGCGTATAATTGTGCTGTTAGCACATAGCTGCTTGAATGTCACTTACTAGTAAAGAAACAAAGGAGAGGAAAAAAAACAAAACAAAAAGAGAAAGCCTTTTTTATCATCTGTGTCGCGTTGCTGATGAAATCACCTTTAAAGGGACACTGAAGCACTTTTACAAGCAACCAATGATAGGCTTCATTAAAGGAGTTTATTGCCTCACGGATAGAACGACCAAAACATTTTTAGAATCCGTCAAGTAGGAACAGAGTTGCAGAGGTTTGTCGCACGCTGTAATTGCTTTCTCTGTTCACTAGTCTCGACGAGCACGCTGGGAGCTAAGCAGGGAGATATGGCATGGGGGAAATGAGTAGGTCACATGCGTCGTGACTCATAGCGCTTTTTTTTTTGTCTTTGTGTGTGTGTCTTACTTGAAATGTGAATATAAGCGAGTGCGTGGGCACATGGTGGCCTCCCGCGGCATCCACAGCAGCTGTGCAGACCACAATGCTGAATTCAGCCTATGGCTGCGAGTTTGGGTATATATGGTGTGGTCATTTGGGTATATGGCATCATTTGTAGAAAGGAGAGGGATTGATGTCTAGCTGACTTTGAGTATTAATTGTAAATTCCAGGCCACAAGCTATCGTATAATGTTTATCTCGCGTGTTCTCGGAAGCCTCAACCACTGACCGGCAGCGTTTTGTGACCGTGGTAAAAAATTGTTGCCGGGTCCTTTAAAATTTCTCAGAGTTCACGATAGGCGGCACACACCAAAATCTGTAACTTAGCTAGTAAACAAGAGATACTAGATGTTAACAAGAATAAATTGTGGCTGTGTGTGTAAAGCATTGTTTGCATTTGAAGTGTGAGCATGTGACATAGTATTTTAGTATGAGCAATGCCAATTCAGAGCCAAAAATTCTTGTTTCCAGTATAGATTTCTGTAGCAGTGCCGATTTATAGCTTTGTTTCTGTGTGCCTTGACACTGTTACCTTGTCGCAAATCCTTTGTTTAGACCCTCCACCCAACTTCTATTCACTGTAACCTCGCTACTGCCGTGAATATTACTATCAAAAGTTTAAACAAGGAGGAAGTGGCATGTAGCATCATATGCCTTGACTAAGAAGGAATCATTGTGCCGATACAATCGTTCCAGCCATTATTGCTGGCCTGTGACTGTGACAATACTTTGTTACCGTGTAAATTGGTATGGTTGGCTTTTGTTCAAGGTAGTACAGAGTACGTTGAACTTATGCAGATTGATCACAATCAACACACATGATAGGGTCCTGTACATAGGTGTATATATGCAGGCAATAATTACCGCATGACGTTGACATGTCGAACAATCCTAACTACCCACTGCGACAGAAAAATCGACGGCAGTCATCCGTGCCATTGTTAGCTTTGACCAGTTTGTGAACAGTCACTGCAAGGTTTCGTCCGCGTTGCCGATAGAGCGAAGCACTACACGTGGTGCGCCTTGTGTGTGAGCAGGATTGGTATTCGAAGAATGCTGCGAACAGTAAATGACAGCAAGTGGGGTTGGTACGAGCGTTAAAACGAACGTAGTGTCGTCTCTCCCGCTACTTCTAGGTTGTTGGTGTCTGTCAATCTCAACTTCGTATACTCGTGCAGCCTGTGAGCGCATCGCAGTGAATTCTGCACATGCGTTAAACAGCGTAGCTTCCTCGACTCACATTTTTCCTCTTACATTCACCAAACATCCTGCCAGAAAGTTCTTTGGCACTCCCACATTTCTTCACATTTGCCAATGTCTTAGCTACCATGTACGAAATGAAAAAACAATGTTGCCCTCGAAGCGTGGAGCCTATCGTGAAGCGCTCACCGTTGCACAGTTGTTAGGGCTACGGCTGCTTGTGGCAGCAAGCGGTGACCACAAGAGAGGTTTTGGAGTTATGTAACCGGTGACTCTTCTATGTGAAACTGCTCATCAGATGTCACAGGTTACGTGAGGCATTCTTTATCATCCCATTTTTGTCAGATTGTGAGATGTCAACTAATCAGATCGTATTTCGGAGTCACGATTGTCCTGTCGCCCCCGCAGGTGGAGTGTGGAGAGAGTGTGTGCTTCATATGCATGCACAGCTGTTTAGAGCTTTGCAACTGTAGAGACTGATAGGTGACATGTGTTGTTGCACTTGGTGTCCATTGTTCGTTCATCATATCCAGTCAAGTACATGTTGTGTTATGTTGGTGTGTGTTAGTGTACGGTCTCTAGGCTATAAAACTGTCTGCAATAATTAGTGTGCTAGTAGTAGCCCATCGGACTTTTCGGCCATTGCCACCACTGTTTGGAAAGCAACACTGACCAAATAGTTTGAGAGCCTGCACTTGTTTTTAGTGCTTCTAGACTATCACTACTAGTGAAACAAAGAAACGTCTTCCATGTCCTTAACGCACAGCCCTACTTCAACAACTCCTTTTTGGGCTTAAAATAAATGCCTTGAGTTGAGCATCAGAAGAGTTCCTTTATGAATTTGCCACACGGAGATGTGTTGCTTATTTTAATAGAAACTGTATTTTATGTCACGTGTCAGTGGGCTTTGCGATGCAAGTTTATGCATACTAGGCTGTACTACTTATTCCTGCAAGGAACAAATTTTTACTTTTCGTTTTTATGTTCAAAAACAAAATCATTGCTTTTGTAGTGTTGTTTAATGTGTGTTAATTACTTTTTTTGTGCTTGGTTTGGAATGTTTAGAAGGCATTTAGCATTGTTAGAGATCTCGAAAGCTGGCCTTGTTTGGTGGCTTGTTTTGTTTTCACTTTGCTTTTGATGCTATAGAAAGGGAAAAAAAATGTTTCTATGTTTGTGTGAACAGGCACTCTTTTAGTATCGCTTTTTGATTGCTAGTTCCTCTGTGCTGACACTTGAGGTAACAGAGCCAACACTTCCTCTACCTCAAAAAAAAATGTTTTTCTTTAATAGGGCAGGCATTGACTGACCATACATTTAGCATAGAATAACCCGCACTTTCCTGTTTGTCATCTAAATTGTAGCTTGTCCACCAAGCTGGATTACTGTTGATACACTTTATGCTGTTGAATGTACAGCATTGAGTCGCTTAACCAGATGTTTTGGTGATCAACAGTTTTTTTCTTAATTTATGTTTTCTGGCACCAGCACTCTGCGTCACTCTTATTTCCTACCCGTCACTTCTGCTTCAATTGGTGATTTCCGGATAAGGTAAAAAAATGTGCAGAACAATAGATCTATATAAAAAGCATGACTGTAGTTGAAGTTCATGATAAACATGAAGTCAGAACATAAATTGAGTATGAAACAGTGTAAAATGTAGCTGATTAAGTGGTGGTAATAATTAAAAAAAGAACATCATGGGTTGCCATTTTCACAGAATTCCTGTAGGCAGATAGTTAAAACTCGATCTGACGAAACTTTATTTAACAAAGTTTATGCTCTAGCAGAGAAATTTTGGTCTCCTGGCAAAGGCCATAGGGCTCAGTGTTATCATGAGTCAGAAATAATGAATTAACGTGGCTACTAAACCTGATTTAATTAAGTTCTTTTCTGAGATCACTAAAAAGAAAAGCCTTAATCTTGTTCCAATTTTGACAAAAGTGGGTTTTTCTTCGAGCATGACCTCGAAACATTGCTTTAAAGCCTCTAGGCTCCTTACTGACGGCCAGTTTGATGAGGCTGCTCACCACACCTATGCGCAGACCAATGTAATCAGCAGTTGTTAGCGCTCCTATGTATGGGATGGTGCTACAGGGGAGTGGTGGTTGCTTTCGTTACTTCATGCTTCATGAGACAAATCGCTGTAAAAGACTCGCAGCAACTTTCTCACCTGGCTTGCTCACACAGTCACTGCGTTTGATCTCCTTATCCTTGCATAATGACAGCCCGACATTGCATCACGTGATCACCTGTAGCCCCATACGCCTGAGCCGCCCTCACAGGCTTTTCACGCGTGCAGGGTTAGATCGGCGGTATCTCAACGACCTAGCAGCTTTCAGGCGTTGCTATGTAGCAATTTTAGATTTCGAATAGCCAAAAAATCTCTTTCTTGTTTTTGCAAATTCGAGTGTGGCTGTCACTTCATGAAATCGAATTTCAATTATTGTTGGGATAGCTTAAAAAGAGTGCTCGCTGTAAGTAGCAGCTATCAGGTTTGCTATAGCAAGGCCAAGCTGTCGTACTATTCGCTGAAGCATACCAGATTTACATACAGGCAAATGATCAACAGGTTGCGACATCAATAACAGGACATGCTCGTCAATTATGACATGATTTGCAATGTGGGCATGAGCCTCATCTACAAAGAAGTGAAGGGCTAAATATAAACCAACAAAAGCAAAATAAAAAGAGCAAATTAACAACAATAAAGATAAAAACGAAGAAAAAGAAAGCATGTGGCTCATACACACATTTCACGCTCGCACTATACAAGATGCCTATACTTCATCTCGGCAGTATCTTGTAACACTGTGAAAGCTGCAGGGCTTCTTAGCCATTAGGAAAGGTAAAAGCCCCTTGAAACATGTTCATTCCGCCGTGTCATCTGCTTGGCCTCTCTTCGGTGTCGGCTCACCTGCCTTGTCAGCCGCCAAGCCTCCTCTAGAATGCCACCTTGCCGTTTTTTTTAGGTTCCGAAACCCACTTGTACAAGGAGCATTTGATGTCGTTTGTGAAGAACACATTTCTTTTCGTAACAGCTGACATACTGGATCTCTCACCTATGTTATATGCTGTAAAAGGATACTGCCCGAGTCCACCACGGTGGATCAGTGGCTATGGTCTGCTGCTGACACAAAGGACACAGGTTTGATCCCGACCGCAGCATTCGCATTTTGATGGAGGTGAAATGGTTGAAGCTGGTATGCTGTGCCAAATTAGTGCACGTTAACCCCTTCAAAGAACTCCACTTCTGGCGGAAAACAGAGTTTTATCAAAAAAATGGTGAGAACTTACGCAGAAGATAAATTTCTCTCAAGAAATGAAAATCGCAAATTTTAGTTCAAAAGATATGAGGTGTTCACATGAAGTGACCACAATGCAATAAGGGTCTACTGGTCACTTTTGGTGAAAGTACATCTCTTGATTTCTGTACTCCTTAACGTCGGCTACTTGCAAAACATACGTTCATGCACTATCGACATAGTAGGAACAGCAATAACTTACATATCTTTAAAAATATCTCGGGTCCACCGTCTAGGGCATTCTGATGACGACGGCAGCTGGAAGAAAGCAAACGAATCATGTCACATTGAAGTCCGAATGAAGTATTGTCATCTCTGTCGAATCGCCAAATGCTTTAAAATATGAGGCATTTAAAATCCGACACGCGGTGCTAATGTCTTTCAAGAGGAAAAAAAAATTAAGAAAAGGTGGTTACCTGGAATAACCACTGTGCCGGAAAGAGTTAAAGAACACCAGATGTTCAAAATTTCGGAGCCCTTCACTACGGCATCTCTCGTATCGTGGTTTTGGGACGTAAAACTCAGGATATTATTACTATTAAAAGGATACTGCCTGTGTACTTCTCGTAGCCTTAGCAGTGCTGCAGGGTAGTTATGAGATGGAGTACAAGGAAAGCATTATGGTCACCTTGAAGCTTTAGCTAGTTCAAATACACAGCGTTATAGATAAACTGAAACCTCAATATAATGAGCGTGGATGTGACGAAATATCAGTTATAACGAAGTAAATGAAAAATAGTCTTGCAATAGATACTATGCTAGGAATAAGACATAGTGAATTTTCGGGTATAACGAACTTATTTTTTTGTAAGATGGTTATAATGAGGTGTGAGTATATTCGACAGTTCTATAAGCACAAATTGCCATTCGTGTGACTGTGGTAAGAGACAAAAGGATTGAGTTTATTGGGTAAACTTGATCTGCATGAGCAATATGGGCCTGAGCGATGAGTCTCGAACAGTCTGCAAGACTTTTACAGTAATGTAGTTGTTAACGGTTCACACAGTGCGGTGAATTTTCTGTTTTTGAAAGACTGTTTGGGAATATCTGGAGACTAGCATTTTGGCCTACTTTTACTGTTGCTGAGCTACAATGTGTTCACGCAGCAAGACACCTTAGCCGGATATTTCCCAGTAGCTGTTTAGCCGGACTTTTTAAGAAAAATAGGTGGTACCCAGATACAACTACTTATACATCTGTCGACAGATAGCTGCCTTTCTTTACACAAATGCGCAGACATTTACACTTCCGTTTAGTGCACATAAAGAGAACAAACACAAATTAATATGTTTTTTCTTTAATGTCTCTATCTTTTATTCAATTCAAAGTTATATAATTCTAGTAATGTTTTACTTTGCACAACAGGTACTGTTTTACAGTGTTATGCAGCTCAATAGAAAGCATTCATGCATCACGAAGAGTGGTGTGCAGCTGTACCTTGTTTGTGTAATAATGTTGTAAACAGCTTGCGTAATGAAAAAAGGTGTACATCTATTTGAAATGTAGCATTCATAGGCATTTACAACACTTCTTTAGCATGCCTTTAAAACAGTCTTGCCTGTCCTTTTTTTGTGCATTGATCTTTCAGTATCTATCGCTACTACATTCAGGCCACGATGGCTTCTGTCGCCTCACTAAAGTTACAAGGCATCATTGTTTCTTTTTTTTATTTGAGGGAATCGCACTTGATTAAGAAATGTGATGAAGCATGGCTTTCACTGATTGGTCAATCAGTATAAGAATCGCAATCTTCTGAGCTGTATAAACTCTTATATCATTTCGCATGCTTTTGACAAAATAAATCGATCTAAACATCTAAACTAAGACAAGAAAAAAAAAAGGCAGAATGTTGGTTTGTCTCGAGGAGTCTAAAGGCATTCATTTTTTAATGTAACCGTTTGGAAAAGTGACTGTTCACATAAAACGAGTAGTTTATTAATTTGTTTGTGTTGTCTTGTACTTGGTCTATTGTGATAACTCTAAGACAGTGGTCATGGGCAACTTCAGTATCATATGCCGTTTCACATGATGCTATCATGTCACACACTGCCATCACATTACCCGGCATGTTTGTTTGTATTGTTGGCATGTATATTCCATGCGTCGTAATGTTCCATGCTGTAATGACAGGCAGATTTCATTGTGTGTGTCTGTCACCTATAATAGGTGCCACGCTGACCACATTCAAGTTATTGCAGCATGTCAAATGAACATGCTGACGCAACAATATTACGTGTTAAAAATGTGTTTGATACAGTTGTCAGTTAACAGCAATGGCTAACAGATCACAACATGGCACCTTATGAGACTTTTCTTGGAACAATTTCTGGGTGCAAAAGCTTATTGCAAGTTCTTGCAACACATATTTCACGTGAAAGTGACATCTTGCAGCGCATGAGCAGTTTCTTTTTATGCCTTATGTCATGCTTTTAGTGACATTGTCATATTTAGTTTTTTTTTCTATTTATTGGCTTGAATGTTTGCATTTGCTATTGTGTAGTACAATTTTTCTATGTGAATATGCCTCCCTGTGTTCGCCTTTCTTCTTGAACAGAGCTACGCACTAGATGCTTGAATTTCGCAAAGTGGCTGAATCATATCATGACAACAAACTTACTGTAATAAATTTCTTTTTTATTATAGACAGTCCCTGGTGTTGTCATTTGTCACTTAACGGTTGTTCACTGATACTATAGCACTATGGATTTGAGCACCGTGTTTTTTTTTTCACTCATCATTCTCCGGTTCCTTTATTTTGGCACTGTAGCCGACACTAAAACAAAATCATTTGTAATTTAGCTGCTATAACAAACCCGCACAGTTTCACATGCTAAACTGCCTATGTGGCATTCATACCATGCTAACATGTTTGCAGAGTTTTATGCCCACATGCACTAACTCTGCTGAACTGTCAGTGAAGTTATCAACTCGGTGATGAGAAGAAATGAAATTGTGACATTCTGCGGAACTTAATACAACAGTTTACTATATATATGTATTAACTGCCCAGTATTTCTAGGCATACCAAAGACACTTAACACATATCCAACCACCTACGACCTTGTGCTCTCATAGCCATTTTTATTAACTTGATATCCAGTCGAAACCTTGTATATTACACAAGCAAGGAAAAAAAAGCAAATTAGTTTGATATAATACATAATTCGATGTAACAGTTTCAATACCTTCTAACCATATTTTCAGCATGCAAGATTGCTTCATGGCATTATTTCACAATAATGCCAGGGAAGTGGCTTCACAGGTATGCGTGGGGATTTTTTTTTCCAGTCTGTGTATATATATATATTTTTTTATGGTTTGGACCCAGAGGTGCGGATTAGATAAAGTTATACTCGAGAAATTATGGTATTGATGTAAGGAGCGTATCAATATCTTCTACATAGCTGGGCATACTTGTCCGGTGCTGACTCACCTCAGCTAGCAGGGGGCAGTCACAAAATCAAGTCCCACTAATGCCGGCACAGTGAAGATTGTGGGAGTGGAGGGGATGGAGGAGAGACAGCTTGGACAAAGTGCCACCTACGCTTCCATTTGAAAGAACGCCTTTCCCATAGCCCATATATGGTCATTTCTGAAGAGGATTCGACATCAAGTTTACAGATCGGCCCCACACCTGCTTGCTTCACTGCAAAGGATGTCGAAAGAGGATAGTCTTTTGTCTGGAAACGCTGCATGACATATGAACGCCATCTGACAGTAATGTCAAGAAACTAGTTTTCTAGAATGCAGAGTAGGTGGCAGCACTGTGTCGTTTTAGCGAAGCATGAGAAACAGTTGCTCTTTCGTTCATCGGGCTCTTGTTACAATCTGAATACACATTCACTGTAATATAACAAGGGCCTCAACCACCATCACTGTCACCGGAGTCATGACAGCGAGCATAGAGTAGCTGCTTACAAATGGCTAGGTGAATGTTCTGTGGAAGCAAAGAATAACAGTTACCACCGTCTGTCTCATTAATTGACTTCATTGCTTGTTATTGTGATAGCAATAAGTATATATTTAAAAATAAAGTAACACTACACAATACTCATTTGTTGATGTTGGGCGCAAATAAGCATAATATTTGCTTTTTGATTAACAATGTTCACTAGTATGAACGCAACCAGAAGATCAAGATGGGGTGTTGCTCAGCAAGGGGTTAAACTATCGCTCTGGTGGCTGAATGGAGTGACACACAAAAACAGAAAGACAAGCTCACAGACAGGCAGAGGAAAATTTCCATGTCGGAACTATCCCAAGAAAGACTATTGTCTTTAAAAAAACATGTGAGTTTATACAAGGACAAATAATCTAGGTGCCGGTTCTGAAATAAAATTTCAATTTCATGGGGATGTTCCAACTCGTAGTGACCACAATGCAGTGCCTCTCATGCACCCACACACACACGCACAAAATTTTTCAGACAATTTCAGTCTCTGTAGCTTACACAAACAAAGCGCTATGAATTGAAATAGATGACAAAATTATGCAAGTACGACTTCGCAAACTCGCAAAACTGTATTTTATGTGAAGCCGAAACCGCAGTCAAAAGGCCCATGGACAGCGTGTTTGAGACTGTGGCTTCATAGTATGCCTCCACCTGAATGTTGGTTTTCTGTTTGGATGTCACACTTGGCTTGCCCCTTGCGATGCTGTACGAAGGGGTGATGTCGGGCTTCTTTACTATACATTCGCCTACTTTGATTATTGCGAGCCCTGCAAGAACTATAGTGAACTACCATATTTTCTTGCATATAACACGCACCCTTAACTTTAACTTATGATGCTCATAATTATGATGCTTATGTTTAAGCACATTTGCCCTTTTTTTTTGTGCACGGATTGCATGTGAGAAAATATAGTACATATTTTGTTCACTATAAAGAGAACAGGCAGGGTCATCTGCCTTGTGGAGGCAATTACGTTAAAAAAGGGATTGAAGAAGCAAACAGCGACTCTGCACTAAAGGCCAACGAACTCAACGAGTAATCATAGGAGAAAGCACACAGATGTGACACGGTAGTTTTTACTCACAGTGCATGGTGCTCTCCTAATTACACCATTTGCTTTCCCAAATTCATGTGGGAAAGTCATACTAGGTATCAACGAGAATGGCTTCATTGTGCAAGTTTGTACGAATTGCAAGATGGCAGACCTAGGTGCTGCCTTACAAATGTATGCGTTCCCTTTCAGAGGCTTATATAGCTGAACCTCTTAACAATGATCTCTAATACAGCACATTACAGGTTATAGTGAACTAATATGAGCTTTGGTTGGTCACACTTCATTTTAGTAACATCTATTCTCTTTATAAAGGAAATTAAAAAATGAGAGCTGCCGAGATATCAGCTACGAAGAAGAATATATTCGGTTTGCACAAGGTTCAAGACTAAAAATGCAGCACAAAAAGCTAAATAAATATTGAAAGACAACTCGCAACCACTCCTTTTTTTTCAAGTGTGGTTGCCCATTGTTGTAAAAATTCATCAGGTCAAGATACATCCTCCTCCGAATAAATATGAATGCACGCCTGTTGTGTCAAACAAACTTTGTTCTGTCACAGTTTCGCCTTGTCATGTTTAAGTCAACGTAGTTAGGATTGCCTCAAGGCGACAGGTAAGGATTACTGTATTTATGATGGTTTAGAAGCCTTTTATAATGTGCTAGTATCTAGGATTTTTGTACAAGTTAGGTTACAGATTTCATATCTCTGCTGTGACAGCAAATATCGAGCATAAAGAACTTATTGATGGTCCCAATGCTACTTCAGGCGTTCGACTGTACATTAACTCTAGGCAAACTATGTTGCGGCAGGAAATGCAGGTGAGATACTTCACACACCAGACAAACACCGCCTCCAGGCCGCTGGTTCTCGAGCACTGTGGGAATAGATGTTATGAGAAACAGGCAGTGCACAGGTCATGCTAGTAATGATATTATTTTTATAGCATGTCATTCATGTTCCTCACATGTTGTGCTATGCAAATTGTGATATCATCATCATCATCAGACTGACTAAGCCAAAGGTAGGACGAAGGCCCTTTCCATGTTCCAACAGTCAACTCGATCCTGTGCTTGCTGCTGCCTCTTTATACCCACAAACTCCTTAATCTCATCTGACCACTTATGTTTCTGCGTACCCCTCACACGCTTGCCTTCTCTGAGAATTCTGTCAGTTACCCTTAATGATCAGCGGTTATCCTACCTATGTGCCTGGCCCATGTTCATTTCTTATTTATTTCAACTATGACATCCTTAACCCCAGTTTGCTCCCTAACCCACTCTGCTCTCTTCTTGTCTCTTGAGGTTACACCTATCATTTTCCTTTCCACCACTCGCTGCATCATCCTCAATTTAAACTGAACCCTCTTTGTAAGCCTCCCGGTTTCTGCTCCGTAAGTACTGGCAAGATGCAGCTGCTATAAACCTTCCTCTTGAGGGATAGTGGCAATCCACCATTCATGATTTGAGAATGCTTGCCGAATGTGCTCCGCCCCATTATTATTCTTCTAGTTACTTCAATCTCATGGTCCGGCTCAGCGGTTACTATCAGTCCTAAGTAGACGTACTCCTTTACAACTTCAATTGCACGGCTGCCTATCTCAAAGCGCAACAATTGTGATATATATGAGGCTAACGAAATGGCCACGAGAGCATAGAAATGCAGGTAACTAGATTATGATTTGCAAGAAATTAATTTAATTAATTATGTTCGTCACTCATTGATGTCATGCTGCATAAGTTTTGGTGTACGGCCACGATAGCACGAAGATGACTGAATAATGAACTGGCTTGTCTGGTAATCATTGAACACCAGCGTGCAACAGGGAATTGAGCGAGAGCACCAGGGAGTGCTATACATGCCGTTGCGCTGTAGTTTCCAAATTAAAAAGATAAAACAACACGAAAGTCTAAGAGAATTGGTCATGATAGAGTAGGACGGTGATTCACTGAAAAAGTGTGTAAACGTTGCAAAAGATAGGCACTTTTTTGTACTTATGCATGGCTGTCACAACAGCTGCAGGAACACTACTGGAAAGCAACTGTTTTGAAAAATATGCTCATTCTCATACAAGCCAAAATAAACAGTTTCAGATTAGGGCACGCAAGGGCAGAGTTTGTCCAGTACACACGTTTTCCTGTGACTTGGAAAGTGTGACGGGATCCCTGCCACACCTTTTCTAATATCTATTAAGTAGCTTCATTAAAAGAATTTTATTGCCTCACGAATGAATAGCACAAAATTATTTTTAGATCTGTCATGTACAAGCGGGATAATAGAGATTTGTCATACACTGTAATTGCTTTCTCTCTTCTCCAGAGTTGGATGACATGAGAGGGAGAAGTTATGTGACGTGCAAGTCATGATCTTCACTTTTTGTTTACTTTGAAAGCGTAGGGCTTATCTTTAATGTGCTGGCGGGTATGTGGTGTCCTCTTGTGGCAACCATGGTAACTATGCAGGTCACGATGCTCAAATCAGCCAATGGCCGTGAATTCGGGAATAAGGTGCGGTCATTTAGGTATATGAATCCCTTTGTATAAAAAAGAGGAAACAATTCCTAGCTGACATTGAGCATTGTTTTTTCTGGGCTGTGTGCTTCGTTCGCATGTTGTCAGTAGCCTTGACTATCAATTGACACTGCAGAAACAATGCTTCGAACCTCAACTACTAAATTTCCGCTCCTTTGTATGTGTCTTGGGAGGGAGCAGGATGACAGCTGCCACTAAGAGGGGTGCAATGCCTGTCCGTGTCTTTTTAAAGACGATTCTTTCTTGGGGACCTTCGACAAAAGAAATTTTGGTCTGCCTGTCTGTACATTTGTCTGTTTGTCCGCCCTAACGATATCTTGAACGGCACCAAACGGCCAACCCCATCCGTAGCGCCCACCAATATTGCTCAAGGTTTAGCATTCATAGTTGTGTGATTGTAAATAAAAAAGTAATTATTGTGCATATCTGAGGTGCCACAACAACGCTTTGATGTTTTCTATGTCTGCCTTTATACTAGAAGAGGCACACACAAGTAACTCTAAGGAATGTAGCGTTTAATCGCGCTGCGCTGACAGTGCAACGCGATGCTCAAAAAGGTGCTTCCAACGCTTTGCTACGACGTCACCGTGGTGGCACCTGCCCGTCGCTTTGCGTTCTACACCTTATCACCAACAAGACGGGCGCACATCTTTCTCTGCAGGCTGCACGCCTTCGTTTTCGAAGATAACTGCCAGATGGCACTTGTGTCTAACGTGCCTCAATGCGCTCGTTCGCCTCCGCTACATACTCGAGGCACTCTAATGCAGTGCCTGCAGAATACCATTCACCGATTTTCTTGTGCAGAACATCAAATAAACCATCTTGGTAGGAAGCGCAGCCACTATTGCACAGAACACACAACACAAGCGCTTCCTTCAATACAAGTGTAATAGTGGCTGCACTTTCTACCAAGATGAATTCATACCAACTGGCCTGATACAATTGTTTATCAAATAAAGTTTTTGTTCACTCTCTCCAGACACAAGACTATCGTCTTTAGACGACATTTGCTGTGTGACATGCAGAGTTGAAACCAATTTTTCAGACACGTGAATAAATCAATTTTATATTGCCAGTCCTAACTAACGACAAGCAGTGGCAATCTGTGCATAACTAGATGCACATTTGCAGCATTCACTTCATTCAAAACGAAACGAGTTTAATGGCTCACCGCTCGGAGAATACTGAAAATAAAAATCTCACCTCCTCTCATACATAGCCGTCCATGGTGGTTTTCATTTGCACTATGCATTTCCCGACGACGTCTGGGTCCTGTACCGCTCAGCAGTGGCTCTTTTCTGACTTCGCAACTCATACGTGTTGGTGCCAAACGACTGCCATAGAACAACCTGTTAACATCTGTGCTATCATCATCAGTGCAACGAATGAACTCTAGAAAATTTTGTGCTGGTGTTGTGGGGAAGGACATCTGAACGCTGGCCACACGGTGTCGAAAGAGCCACCAGCTTGCGTTCGACTGGTATTTGTGTGTTGTAAAATGCCTTCTTCGTGTGAACATCATCAACTTTTCTTTTTGCTGGCACGCTAGTTTTAATGTTCAGCTTGCTCAGTGGCAGTGCACAAAGCTCTAGGGACCCTAGTGCTCAGGCACACCATGTCACACGTTGATTTGTATACATTACCGAGAAAAACTTCCTTCAAAGATGTAATTGATGACAGTCTATCAATTACTTCACCATAAAAGTAAATTTGGAATCACCGAAATGTAATCATATACTCATCCACAAGGTTCAACCAGGGGCATTACAGTGTCGCTAAAAAAAAACACCAAGTTTGCTGTTATACTACTTATCAACAATGTAATAGACTTCGTGTGACTGTTTGCTTTAAAAAATAGTTCCATTGCGATGAGAATGATTGAGCAAATAGTAGTCATTCCAAAATGGGCAACAAGTAATTAATTACACCTACGTTGTTTTCTAGAAGCCTGACCACAATAAATGTAAACATGGTAGCAGCAGATTCCCATGGGAAATTGTCTGTAGTGCATTATTTGCAATTGCGTCTTGATATGTGGCGACACTAGTCCTTGATTATTTAAGGGCGGTCAACAGGATTGATGGCCATAATTGAACAGTCATTGTATATAGGCCAAGCACTGGTAGTATACAGTGTGTTTCAGCTGAAAAGCATGGAGCAATAAAAAATTAAAAATGAGCGCTAGGCTTCAACTAGTGTGGTATTGTTCTTGGCAGTATGTAGTGCATCAGAATATTTTTTTATCTACCAAGCATGGTAATTAACAAATTGCTCAATAAACTTCTTAAATACTGACTACACAGAGACAATTTCAACACAAAACTCCTAACTCCAGAAATAACAAAATTTTCAATTTATGGTAAGGTAATGATGCTGTTCAATTTTTTTGCAGTGTTTGTTTGAAGTGCACAAACTTTAACAAATACCACGTGATTGCTGCTCAATGCACGACACTTTCAGTGTCCTCAAATTTAAGTTGAATGAATTAGCAAAGGCTTCTCACGCAAGTGAAGTATTCTACTACAACTTAACAGTGAAGTTGTAATAGAACATCTACGACTAATTTGTGTAGTCGGAAGCCATACATTGTGTCAGCAAGGCCACCCGTGCACCCCATTCCCACGCAAGCGTGTGCGACGTGAGTGCCGAGACCAGTGTTTACAGCAGCAGTGTTTGGCGCATACTAGAGTGGAGGAGATCACTCATGCCATGTTCACCTGCATCAACAGCTGGAAGAGAAAGATATTCAAAGCCGTTTTGACTTTTGCAGCTGGATACTCATACGGAAAGAACATAATGCCGGCTTCCTAAAGAACATAATCTGGTGCAATAAAACCCGATTCTCGCGCAATGCCCAAGTCAATGTTTGCAATGGCCATTACTGGAGTGCTACAAATCCTCACTGGCTGTTGCAGTCACAACACCAGGTGCGGTGGTCTTTCATGTGTTCAGTGCGGCATTTACTATGACCCAGTCTTTTTCGCTGGAACACTCGCCGCAGTGACCGCAGAACACTACATCAGCAAAATACTAAATGGCCAACTGAGTGACCTCACCAGCAACCTTCCTCTAGCACAGCTTGGGAATATCTGGTTCCAGCAAGAAGCTCTTTTGCACAGCTGCGAACGGACTCGAACGTGGCTTCATTGAGAATCTCCTGAGAAATGCATCGGCTGTCCTAGACTTGTAGAGTGGCCCGCAAGATCTACGGAGACTCCGCTGGATGTCTTTCTATAGGTATATATTAAAAACCACGTCTACACTGAAGCCATAACAACGCCCGCAAGACTAATGTCTAAAATAGCAGACCGTGTTCCACTCTATTACTCTATAAACGCTGCTAAACGCCACAGAAAATGTGCTGACTCGATGTAGGTTGTGTATAGGGGCTGATGGAGGGCTGTTAAAGTAGGCTATGTAACTGCCCATGACGTCACAATAAAAGCACTTGGGACTCTGCAATTACGCTGATCTCTTTCCAACACCTACCTTTCCTATTATTTAAGAATTAGCTACAATAGCACAGCACACTTCTTTATTCGTTGTTTACTTATACGCACTGCGCTCTAACAGACGAGTATTAAACATGAATCTTTAAATGAAGGCGAAGTATGGCAATAAGCTTTTGAACCCACAGCCAACCGTGCCGTATCGCTTGCAAGTATCAAGTAGAGCAATCACACGTAATCAATGCAAATATGATGAAAAACTTCTAGAATAATTCCCATTGAAGTCTTTATATTCTTCCTTTATCACAATGTCACCCTTCTCCCCGCCATTATGTTTGATCTTTGGCCCAAAAAGAAAAACCGCCAGGCCTGCGCGGAACGTGCAGTGGTTGCGGTGCAAGCTGAAAGAGCAGCCTTTCAGAGCCCTTTCTAAACTCTCTTTGGGTAACTGCTACAAGCACACTTGCTGGGTACCCACTACACCATAAATAATAATCTTAGTGCACCATGCCAACATTCACTATGCTATCCTTCGTTATTCTTCGAAGAAGCGTGGTATTCAGTACACACTTGCTAGGAATTTTGTGCAATTTTTATGCAGCG